>NC_136059.1:760085265-760185365 GCF_964261635.1 Lissotriton helveticus | reverse complement strand
TACGCGATTTTAGATAATTAGCCAATAATTTACCGGATTTATTGCGACCCCCATAATATCGTGCACTGCTCCGTAGAAGAAAAGAGGAAGCGGAGTCGGTAGTAAGCTTGTTGAAAGCAATTTTAGCCTTAAGGAGTTCAGGAGACATATGATTAGGGGAAGAGGTATAGAATTGATGTTCTAACGACTTAATGTGTGCAAGGGTAACTTTACGTTTTTTAAGGAATTTTTTCTTCTTTTTAGATACAAAATCGATAATGAAACCGCGGGCTGTGGCCTTGAAGGAATCCCAAAGAACATGAGGAGGGGTATCAGGTTGAGAGTTAAGTTGGAAAAATTCAGAGGTGAAAGAGCAAAAAGAGGAGGAAAAAAGAGGATCAGTAAGAAGAGAAGAATTAAAGCGCCATCGAGAAGATTTAGGAGTAGGGGGAAGTAGGTCAAATACAGTGATAATAGGAGCGTGATCAGAGATAACGATAGGTTCAATAGAAGAGGAGAGAAGGTGTTGAGACAAGGATGAGGACAGAAAGATGTAGTCCAAACGAGAGAAGGAAGCATGAGGGGGGGAGAAAAAGGAAAAGTCTATAATGTCTGGGTGAGTGAGTCTCCATGAGTCTACAAGATGTACTTGGGTGATGGTGTCAAGGAACTGCTTATGGGGTTTGTGAGGAGAAAAACGAACAGAGAATCTACGATCCAAAAACGGATCTACAATTTGATTACAGTCTCCACCTAACAGGAAAGAATCATCTTTATATTGAACACATTTTGCTGTAATTGAGGGCCAAAAAGAGGAATCAAAGCATGTAGGGCCATAAACATTGAACACAGTAAGGGGGATATCATTAATGAGTAACTTAGCCAAAATCCAACGACCCTCATCATCCTTTTCCTCAAGTAGTACTTTACACTGAAGGCGTTTATGAATCAGAATAGCAACCCCGTTCTTTTTATTAGAAGCCGGAGAAAACAAAACCGTTCCAACCCACAATCTCTTTAGCTTTGAGGATTCAACCTCGGAAAGATGGGTTTCTTGAATAAGAACAATATCAGGATCGTAAGTGGATAGGTGGGAGAGTACTCTTTGCCGTTTAATAGGGTGATTAAAACCTTTTACATTCCATGAAACAACTTTGAAGATAAAGAGTAAAAAAACTGTTCAAACTTGAAGAGTGCAAAAACATACTGTACGATTAATAATTCAAACATTAAAGCGGTAAAAACTATGAAATTCATTAAAAAGGTAGAAGGAAGGATAGGAAGAAGAAGAAAATGAGAAGGGGGAAGAGAAAGAGGTAGGGAAAAGGAAAAAGGGTCAGCAAAAAAAGGAGAAGAAAGAAAAGAGAGAAAGCATAGAAGACAGTACAAATCCAAAAGGATGACTGTATTGAACATACCTGAAGGGGGAAATACACAACAGGGGGAGGTGGGGAAGTGGTGATGCGTTACAAGACGGGTGGGCCAGGACCAGGAACAGAACCACACCGAGACCTCACAATAAGGAACAGAGGATGGAACAAGATGGTGAAGGGAGCAATCGACACATATCTGCATGGGGAGAAAGGAGAAATTGTTAACTTACAAAACATGTAACAAAAAGTATACATCTAGAATTTAGAAAGGAAAAGGATGAAGAACATACGCAGGTATAGGGAAAGAAGATATAGACGATGAGAAGATGGAGGCGAAGAACAGGAGTATAGAAGAGGACATGAAACACTAATATAAAACAATATATGAAGACAAGAAGAACAGTTCAGCCACTGTTTGAGGTAGAAGAAGAGGCGTCCATCCCTTCTTCACTCTGCAACAAGAGGAAATTCCGCAGTTCACCAGGTTCTTCAAATGACCAAGTCTTATTCCGGTAGGTGACTCTGAAGGTACAAGGATGAAACAGGCCATATCTTGCTCCTAGGGATCTCAAAGAAGGACGCATGGCTAGAAACTCCTTACGTCTGGAAGCAGTGGCATTAGAGACATCCTGAGAGAAATAAATCCGTTGACCTTGCCAAGTCAATTGTTTCTTGTTCCTTGCTGCTGAAAGAATCGCTAGAAGATCTGTGAACTTCAAAAAGAGGATAATGACTCCACGAGGTTTGGAGGCTGAATCTGTTCTGGCGCCAAGTCTATGGGCTCTCTGTATACTAATGGCTGTAGAGGGGGGTAAATCCAAAAGCTTCGGTAGGAAAGTGGTAAAGAAAGTCACTGGATTGTCCCCCTCAATATTTTCCGGCAAATTATAAATACGTAGGTTGTTCCTTCTGTTACGATTCTCCAAATCCTCTGTATGCTTTTGTAGAGAAAGGACAGTCTTTTCTAATGCAACAATACGTTTCGAGTTGGATTGCACCTCAGGAAGCTGTAGCTCAACAGAAGAAAGACGAGCATCCATGGTCTCCCATTTGTCTTTGAGAAGCTGTATATCCTTGCTTGTCTCCTCGACAAAGGGACGCATTGCCCGAAGCTCTTCTAAAATTTGATCGATAGAAGAGGAGGAAGGACTATCTTCCGGTGTAGGGGAATTTTGTTTAAGACGTTTGCCAGGAGGATTCGGTGGAGAAGGCCTACTGGAAGATGAGTGAGCCGAAGTGGCTTTCTGAGAGGCAGAATTCGACATTTTAGTGGATTGAGTCGACTGAGATGCGCCAGTTGAGGAACCCACCGAAGCACTCCCAGATGAAGTGAATACAAATTTAGGTTTACGTAGTTCCACCATAAAATGACTACTGCCACCAAAAAGTTATCTTAAGCCCTTTGACAATGTGACCAAAATGTGACCAACAGACCTCTTGGCATAAGGTGAACAAGGCGCCCCTATGAGAGAAAGTGTTCAGCACATGAGGAGAAGAAAATGCAGTAATCTCCAGAGAAAAACATCAGTAAGATGCACTAAGAGCGCCGAGGATTTGTCTGAAGAGAACACTGAATGGCTTATTGTGAAAGTGCGTCATGAGGCGGCTGAGACGTGATGAATCGCACAAAAAGCCCAAGAAGTCAGCTGAAAAGTCATGAAGAGCAGCATTAATGCATTTGTGAGGAATGGCGGTGAGATACGAAGGTTGTTGAAGAGAAGGGTCTCACAAAGGAAACGCCATGCCGAGCGACTGAATGAAGACTCTCAGGTTAGAGAACGCAGATAAATGTAATAAAAAAGTCACCAAAATACATTGAAAGTGCTCACCCTCCAGTTTGTATCTGCCAAGAGGCGCATATCAGTCAAGGACTTCTGAAATGCAAGTTGTAGGCAGAGGTCCGGTGGCCAGCGCGTGAGGAGTCCTCAAAATGGCGGGTCCGTGAGGAGCTGCAGGAACATCGCAGAAACGGGTGAAAAACGGCACTCCGAAAGCCGCAAAACCTCTCCGCCGGTTCCTCCAAGTTTCCGCTGAAGAAATTCGGCAAAATAGCTTATATGCAGTCCCGTTCACATCGGGAAAAAAGCAGTGAGGTACGTCGGCGTAGCGGAGCTCCGTACCTAGCCGGCCATCTTGCGCGGCATCCAAGCCACGCCCCCCGGAGCTGCATATTTTGACATTGTTGTCAGTCCTGGTGGAAGTTCTTACATAGAGGCTTTAGGACTGCGGTCCATCCCTCCTGCTCTCCTTTATTGTGCGAGGTCTGGCCTGGTTGGTCCTTTTTTGGTCGTCCTCCTGGGGATTCGGGGGCTGTGAGCTGCTGCATGTCTGATGGGGTGGACTGCTGTTGGCGCCTGTCCGTTCTTCTCTGGGCTACTTCGGTGGTCACCTTGTGGGCTTCTGTTTCTGCTCCTGGAGGGCTTGCCCTTTCTGGTCCATGGGCCGCGTCCGCCGTGACCCCCTCCTCCTGCTCCCTGGCTCGGCAGGCGGCTCTTGCGCCCCCATCCTGACCATGCTTTTCCTCACTTGCTGGGGGTTGGGGCTCTGTTGGGGGCCTTCTGTTGCCTCTCCTCCCGTCTTGGGTGGCCTCTATCTCAGTTTCATGGGTCCTGCCTACTGCCGGACCTCTACAGTTGTAGGTTGTGGGGCTCCCCTGCCCGTGTCCGAAGTGCTGTGGCTCTTTGGTTGGTCTGCTACCCTTGGGTGGTGGTGACTTGGTCAGGCCAGGGTTTAGGCGCACGCCTCTGCTGGGGTGTGTGGTTTGACCTGTTCTTGTGGGGTCACTTTTTGACTATCTCTCTAGTTCTTCTCTGGCTGGTCCTGTACATCCGGTTCCAGTTTACCGGTGGGCTATTGGTGTTTTCCCGGTCCTGTTTCTGGTTTTCTGTTTTTTGGTTGCCTTCCTCCTTGTGCCTGTCCCCCTTCGGCTGGTTTTTGTGTGGCCCCACGGCTGTTCCTGTTGGGGTTACCTACCTTGGTAGGGGCTTTCCTCTGGGAATGTTTTGGGTGTCTTTGTGCCTTGTTTTCAGGTGGTGCTTGCCCGGTCTGTCCGTTGGGGGTCCTCCCTGTCCTGTTGGTCTCAGTGTCCCTGTGCCTTCCTTGGTTCTGGTTCATTTCCGGCTTCGCCTGTGCCGTAGGTGTCCCTTCTTTGGCCATGGTGGCTCCCTTCCCGCCCTGTCGTCCGGTGCGGCCCGTGGTCTTTCTGCTTTGATATCCCCCTCCTGAGTGATGGCAGCCTTTGTCGACCTGTAGGGACTGCTTGGGTTCCAGGTCGGTACTGGGTCAGTTGGTACACCTGTTGGCGGGTTTCTCATTTGACTTCTGTTGGCCGTTCCTTGGCTAGTATGGGGTTTGACCTTGCCCTGCGGGGCGTCTTGTTGATATTCTGTGCAGTTTTTCACCTGCCTCGTTCTCCTGGGTATTGCGGGGTTTGCCCCTTTGGCTTTTTGGTGGGCTGTACTGTCCTAGACTGGGTCGCTTTTGTTCCGGTTTTGGTTTGAGTCCCCAGTTTTGGCTCTGTCTCCTTCTCATCGGGGCTCCCAGGTTTGCGCTTTCCTCTGGTCCCTTTGCTTACGTGGGTTCTGGGATTGTTTAGCCTGGACCTGGCATTTGTCCTGTTGGTGATGCTCGCCTGGGTGCTTCTCCCTTGGTTTCGGCTGCTGTGGGTGTTGGACCTCGGGCTATTGCTCGATGGTCTGTATGGGTTTCTGGGGGCACAGGCTCGCACAGGACAAGGGTTTGTATCCTGCCACTGCTTTCTAAATATCCCATGGTGTTTTTTGTTAGTGTGGTGCTTTTCATTGTCCGGGGGTGCTGGGGTTTCCTGGTACTCCTTCCGTGGGCGGGGCCCTGCACTTCCTGTGCGGATTTTGTATCCTCTTCTCCTTTGTCCTCGGTTTTGGGGTACTGGGGCCTGCTTGCTCAGGTTTGCTTCCTGGAGGTGTTGGCATTGCTCGGGCTCGTTTCGCCCAGCTCTTCTGTCCTTCTCGCCCTTGGTGTGTTTCTGCCTATGACCTTGCCTTCGTGTACGCTCTTGTTCCTGTCGGCTCTCCGTTGTTCGGCTACAGCCATAACGCGCTGAAAGCACCTGTTCTCGCCTGATCTCAGCAATTAAGTAGGGTTAGGCCTGGTTACTACCCGAATGAGAGAAAGCCTGTGGATACCAGGTGCAGTAGGCTCTTGTCGGGCCTAGTTGTTGGTTGTATGAATGGCCACCTGGGTGCTCGCTTCAGCGTCTCCTTTGCTGCATGTGGGATGTTGCGGGTCGGTTTGCTTGGCCCCTGTGCGGGGCTGTCTCACTCATTCGTGCTGCTTTCCCCTTGCTACAGCTTTCTTGTGTGTGGTGGCCCGTGGTGGGCATTCACATTCCTTTCTGGTGGCTTGGCCTTGGGTCTGGTCCCTTCTGCTCTTCAGCCTCCGTGTGCGGCTTTGTGGGCTTTCCTCTTTTTGCAGTTGGCCTGTTGAGTTCCCTTGGTGGCCGGGTCACATTTTTTTGTCTGTTTTGCCTTGTGCCTGCCTTGGTTCTCTCATTGGTGTCATGCTCACCTCCAGTCATTTGTGCAACTGGGGTCCATGTCCCGGCTTTTTCTCTCCTTGATGGTGGGGTTTTGGTGACCTTCATATTTGTTGTTTGGTTGCGGTGCTGGGTTTCTTTGTGCACCTTAATCCGTTCTTGCGGCTCCTGCCAGTCTGTGCTCGTTCCATCTGGTTCCTCGGCTTCGGTCCTCAGTTGCCACCAGGCCTGGTGGATTTTGATTCCTTCTTACCCTCCGGTCGTTGGATTTGGGGTGGTGCGGCTCTCTTGCTGTTGGTGGTCCGCATTGCAGCGTCACTGTGTTTCGGTCGGACTGCGTCTCTTTACTGCTGTGGCTTCTTGTTGTGTCACTGTGGTGGGGGTGTCCTCTGTTTCTTCGGTTCCGAAGTCTGGGCTTTTGCTTCCCTCTCACTGTTGGCTGTCCGTTGGGCAGTCTTGGTGTGTTTGGACCGGCTTACTGCTTTCTGTTCTGGGGCCTGTTTGCTGTTGCTATTGGCTTCGTACGGTTTCATCCCGTGCCTTCTCCGTCTGCCTTTTGTTGTTGGTTCAGGCTTGCTTTCTGGTTGGCCTACGGGTTATGGGGGTATGGGTTTTTGGCCCTCCCAATGTCTCTCTGTCCCGGGCTGCTCCTTCCTGCTCGTGGTTGCCTCTGTCTTGGGTGGTTCCTTCCGCTCGTCTGTGTTTTTTTAGTTTGCCCTGCTTCGTTGGCATCCCCTTCTGGTCCGTTGGTTTCTTGTGAGTTTCCATGAAGCTGCTTGGCTTAGGTATGTGCTCACTTTGTTTATCATGTGGCGAGGAAGACTTACGAGGAGGTAATGGCGCGGTTACTTACCGGTCATCTTCATTACTCCGAGTATAGTCTTCCTCGCCACATGAGTTCCCATCCCTCCCTCCCTGCGTTGCTATTTGGCTTCATGTGTATGCTTGGTAGTTCTCAGGCTGTGGGTTGGACTGACCCTTCTATTCTAGAGGTCAAGGGTGATATGCGTCAGCCATGTTGGGATGGGATGGGAGGCATGGAAGTCTAACTTTTGCTTTGGAGGGTTCTGGTGTGGAGCTGAAGATCACTTCGTTTATCATGAGGCGAGGAAGACTGTACTCAGAGTAATGAAGATTACCGGTTAGTAACCGGGGCATTCACACTATTAATGAATACTGAAATTGAAGTAAAGTTGTTTTCCTTTTCTGTAAGGTGCTGTTTTCCTCTAGATCTAGACTTGTTTGAAAACACTACAGTGAGGTCAAGAAGCATCAACCGCGAGAGAAAAAGCAAAAAGTAGTCAATTAAGGATATCTACGTTCTTTGTGTGTCATGACAACCTTGGTGCGCCGAGAGCCATCTTAGGTCACAGTGTTGCACTGGACAGCGACGCCCATCACTGCTATCGCGAAGCTTGAGAACAACCGGGCCAGTAAATGAGACGGTTTCGAGAGCGCTGAAAGCCAGCTAGACCCAGCGTCGCGGCAGTGCAGCCCTCCATTTGCAGTTTCGCTCGGCGCCTTTCGTGCAGATTGCCTGAGACGCCTCCTGTCAGAATGCTTTATTTTAGACTCTAGCCCCACACATTTAAACAATTGAGGTAACATTAAATTAGGCTTAGCTGGCTGACTAGAAACGAATGTGAATACATTTTCCATGACAGCTGTCAGGTCCCATTCCGGAACCGCGGAAGAAGTGACGCGCAGAAGTGATGTGCGAGTGACACCGTACATGCACACAAACTTACTCCGTTTAGGTCTCAATAATTGTCTTAACTACATTCTTCCAGGCATCTGTTCTTTCTCTCCCTTCCTCGCTTAGCTTCTAAAAAACACCCAGAAAAAGTGCAGTCTATGACATTGGGCAATGTGACGAAAAGCTAAACAATGCGTCTGGAGTGTTCCTGTGGCGTGTTTTCAGAATGCAAGTAATCCCTTAAGAACACGCTGGTTTCCTCCCCATACCGCTATTATGTACAATATGCGCATCTGTTTTTTTTCGTCCCTCCCCCGGGTGATCTATCACGTCCAGTTATGGAAACCCCAGGGTTTCTTTCCTTTAGGCGTTGTGTTACCCAGGGTTTAGAGACTCTTGTCTTATGTTTCACTGACAGACATGCAGCTGCACATTGTATCCCTCGGCTTTGAAATTGCATCATTACAGTCCCTGCGTACCAATACCTATAACCAGAAAGAAGTCCGTGATAAACTACTCAGCAAAAGTAAGGTTGTGATAAAAACACACTTCGTCAAAATGTCTCTGCACACAATAATCGCTGCTTGGGGTTAGCTGGATACTATCTGTGAGTTCACAAAGACTGCATTACCCAGTCCGATCGAAAATAGGCTACTTATAGACAGGCCTGTGCAAAAATGTGCATCGTACGTGTGGAAGTGGGCAATGTGTGCTATGGAAACTGGTGGAAATCACGCTAGCGTGAAATTTCACATAATATTTTTGCTACAGACGACTAGTTCCATCAGAAACATTTTGTTCCGTGCCAGTCCTTTTGCCGGGGATCTCTAGTGACTTTTAAATGCAAGATATGCCCTCACATTCAATTTTCACTTAATATACCACAAAATGCCCGTTGCATAATGTTTGCAGGATTGTCTTGAGATTTTGCTTAATTTCACGGAGGTACGCGACTTAGCACACCCTCAATTTACTAACATTAGTGTTACCTCATTGGGAGAGTTCAGGTGCACAGCCACATAAGTGCATGTCGTTCTCCGGAGATTTTCACCTCCTCTCTTCACTGATTTATAAGTGTGACTTCTTCCTCCACAGTTACCTAGTATGACAGGGAACTGGGCAGGAAAGTGAGATTTGAGAATGAGGATGTACTACAGAGGGTCTACACAAAATATGATGCACATGGCTTTTTACTCCTGACTGACAGGTGAGAGTGGTTCCGTCTATCCTAGTCTATCGTGAGTGACATGTTAAAAGACATACTTAACAAATCCAGTTCCTACTAGTCTGATCCTCCAGGATATATGGAGATGTATTTCCAGCATTTTTGTGACAAAGAATGGACACAGTTGCATTTTTTTTCTGCATTTTGCTATCACTTCTATTTACTCTTTTAGGTTGAGCTCCCAACGCGCCCGGAGGCGCCATAAGACTTCTGAGCGCCGAGCGCTCTTGGGGGTCGCTTACCGGAGCACTCACCACGCCGTGAGGGAAACGACACCAGCTCCTCACCGCTCATCCATCCACCCTGCGCCGTGAGGGCAACGGCTGTAGTGCAGGTCAGCGGAATACGAACTACACTACCCAGCAGCCCCGGGGAGATCACAGTCCCGTGACGCTCCCAACGCGCCCGGAGGCGCCATAAGACTTCTGAGCGCCGAGCGCTCTTGGGGGTCGCTTACCGGAGCACTCAGCACGCCGTGAGGGAAACGGCACCAGCTCCTCATTGCTCGTCCATCCACCCTGCGTCGTGAGGGCAACGGCTGTAGTCCCGGTCAGCGGACTACGAACTACACTACCCAGCAGCCCCGGGGAGGTCGCAGTCCCGTGACGCTCCCAACACGCCCGGAGGCGCCATAAGACTACTGAGCGCCGAGCGCTCTTGGGGGCCGCTTACCGGAGCACTCAGCACGCCGTGAGGGAAACGGCACCAGCTCCTCGTCGCTCGTCCATCCACCCTGCGCCGTGAGGGCAACGGCTGTCGTCCCGGTCAGCGGACTACAAACTACACTACCCAGAAGCCCTGGGGAGGTCGCAGTCCCGTGACGCTCCCAACGCGCCCGGAGGCGCCATAAGACTTCTGAACGCCTCCCGTCCCGCGGGACGTGCGCGGGCAGCGCCGGGCGAAGCCCGGGCAAAGGGCGGGCCGTCTCTGGCCATCAGGGGCAGGACGAGGCTGGGCTGGGCCACACCCCTTGACTGCTGCTACACCGTTTAGCTAGCAAGCTAAGTGACATCGTTATTTACTTCCTTTTGACGATATTTTAAACTTTTAAACTTGGCCTTCCTGCATTGACTAACCCATTACCTTTTGTGATAGCAGTGTGTATGCTTATGATTGGAGATCGAGGGGTCAGCTATCAGCATCTATAATATTCATTATGTCCAAACAAACATCTACCATGGATAACTACCTCGTAAAAGTAGTAAACAAAATTAACAATGAACGGAGAAAATCGTTTGGTCGGGGGGGTCCACCGGATTTACCCCTTACATCCCCCATTGCTAATATCACACTCTCCTCGAACACTAATTGCGACCTTGAAGTTATGCTGGTGGAAGTTCATGTAACGCCAGAAGTCACCCAGGATCCACCGGATGCACCCCATGATACATCAGCACGGCGTACCCCGGCAAAGAGAGCAGTGAGGGCGTGGGGGAACTACAACAAGAAAATAACTGAAAATACGCCGAGGAGCACAGTCAGTCACACGGAGACCCTGACCCAGACTGATACCAGTGCTGTTACTCTGAATACTGAGCAATTTGATTTATTAGTCAGTATCATTGAGGTTAAGTTTGAAACTATTGTTAAACCCCTAGTGGATAAAATTGATGTAATGACAGCCGAAGTATCTAGGCTAGGTAGTCTCTTGGATACCCACATTGGTAAGGTCAGTAAGGTTATAAGCCCTAAGCCTAAATAGAGGGGTGTACCAGTTAGTAACGCTGTACCAAAGCAGCACGATGGAAAGACGGGCCCAAATCAAGTAGCTATACCGGATCCCCCGTTACAGGCCAGTCAGAAAAAACAGGCAATAGCGGCACTTGAAAGTACAAAGGGAGTGTTAGCACCAATGAAAAGCAGTTCTATCAATCTCCCACCTGACTGTGCCCCTTATGTAGTTGTTCTTTCTAATGTACCGCCTTTGGATTCTAATCTGTCCCAACCGCATCAGGAAACACACAATTCACTTAAAAATAAAACTGTCTCATGGCTGCACAGACAATGCAGGTTTCCTACCAATTACTCTGACCAAATATTAACTACTCGAAGAGTAAACTGGATAGGTAACTCAAGAAAAACCTGCAGGGGCGATTGTGTTAACTTTAAACACCCTCAGCATGTCGCAACTGTTTTGCTTAGAGCAGCCCCTTTAACCCCAGACGAGAATAGTGTGCGTGTACATTCCCTGGGCTATTTTTATAACCATCTTACTAAGGCACCCCAGGTTACCAATAGAGGTAGACCTTTTATCCCCTCCATCCCCAACCATCACCGACCTTTGAGGTTCCAACACAGAATAGATACCAACCCTTGAGTTCTTTGGACTCGAACGATTGACATCTAAAGGCCAGCAGGCAGAACCTGAGTTTAACTCGGCATATTAGAGGTAACAAATTGTATGGGACTGGTATAGACCCAGAGCCAATCATGAATGGTGTTCCTATAGTGACCATTGATAAAAGTCCTGAACCTGTTTCTGTTGTTGAGAGGATGGTAGAAGATCAGATATCTACATGTATCGAGAATATAAATGTTGGTTCAGCTGAGGGTGGTGGCAAAAGTCCTGAACCTGTTTCTGTTGTTGAGAGGATGGCAGTAGATCAGATATCTACATGTATTGAGAATATAAATGTTGGTTCAGCTGAGGGTGGACCCTATGTGGATGCGGTTACCTGTAAGATTGCCCAAGGCCAATCCAAAAGTTGTCTAACAGGGGGAATTTCTATTGTTACCTGGAACATAGCTGGTTGGGAATCCAAAGGAAAGATTCTGGGATGGGAGGATCTGATTAGGTCATATGACATTTTATGTTTCCAGGAAACATGGTGCACCACTAAACCTAGCCTCAATGGTTTTGTTTGCTACAGTCTAGAAGCCTCAGAGTCTAGGCATGGTAGAGCAAAAGGTGGTTTGCTTTTTTTGTTATCCGTGGATTTATTGCTGACAGTTGTTAAACATATAACAGTAGGAATCCATTCACAAATTCTCTGGGTACAACAAAAGGAAGGCCCAGAGGTGCTTTTAATAAACTTTTATAACAATATTTTCGATAACACATGGCACAAAGTTATCGAGGAATTAGAAAGTGCCCTTGAGAAGCTTGCAGCAGAAGCAAAATGTACTTTTAACTACATTTGGTTAGGTGATTTTAATTCCCCGATTTGTCCATTGTCGCTTTCTAGGGCTTGTGGGGTGCAAAACAATAGCGGTGACAATACATCACATTTTCCCCACAATGCCTATGGCGAGGCAATAAACAATATTATGTCCACTTACGATTTAGAGCTACTGCAGCCTGCTAAAGATGTTGGTGGCCAAACTATCCCCACCTACATTGGGAGGAAATCTAATTCTTATATTGACCATGTTATGGTTTCTTCTAACATTGTGTCAAATTGCTTGACTTCGGTAATCGAGGATTCTACCCTAAACAACCATAATCGCATTGTAATGAGAACAGAGATCTGGAAATGCGGTAGGCAGCGGGTGTCCAGAACTTTATGTAATGTTGAGCCTTGTAGGCCAAATGGGACCAGGTTAAGGTGGAAGGGGGAAAAATCGGCAACAGTAATGACGACTATTATATCAAAATCTTTGGCCGATATTGATGGCATCCTGACATCAGGTAGCGCATCGGTTTCCATTTTGAATAATTTTATTAGTATTAATAAAATAATCGATGCCATATTTACTGGAAGCAGGAATGGCAAGGCTGCCCGGGAAAAGGGTTGGTTTGACCACGCCTGTACAGCTCTCCTTTCCCAACTGAAACAGGTTCTAGCACTTAGACCTAGGGATAAGAATCAAGTCACATACTTGAGATATGACCATAAAATGGCACATTCCAGAAGGAAGCGGGAGCTTCAGCAAGAAGCATGGGATAATTTGTCGCAGCCGGCTGAGACCTCTGATAGCTGCTTGTTTTGGTCCACGGTCAACTCCCCATTCCTTAAGGATGATAAAGTCCCACAACTTGCATCTAATGTTAGCAGCGAGGCCTGGGTCTCCCATTTTTCAGCCATATTCCAAGCTGCAGGCCCCTTGTAGTGTAGTTCCTATCATCCCAATAGGCTCTGCGCATTGGAATAATACCTACAGCAGTAAAGGCCTAGGCCAGACGTTAACTAGGTCTACTACTGTCGATACTAGACTTAAAATTTTGGGTTTGCCAGCTTAGCTCAGAGTTCACTAGAAACTTTCTCGAATGTTCAAGGAGGACTTAACTTCCCTGATTAGACAAGAAGGGATTTAGTTTCTGACAACCATAGAACATGACAACTTTGCTCTCCCCTAATCAAGAGTAAATCTCGAGAGTCGTGTGAACAAAAGGCAATTTATTTTACTCAGTCAGTACGTGCATTCTTAGTCTCATCAGAATGTAGAGAAAAGGAAGAGACGGGCGTGTTCAATAAAAAGGTGTTATTTATTGATCAGTCTCTTTTCTCATACAAGAGAAATGGATCGATATTATTGCAATACTTATAGCTAAGTAAAGTGCATACATTAAAAGCAATAGTATAAAATAATACTGTAAAAACATTGATATGGTTTCTAAGCCATAAGATGTTTTAAAATGAATAAAATATATTACATACACATATACATTTGACTAAACGTACTAAACTGGTGTTTCTAGATACGCCTACCCCGTGTACCTGACCTAAGTCTAATGCGTGGGCGGGAATAGAAAGTTACAGTTTAAGTTAAGTTTGTTTTTGCCAAGTGAATAACTAAAGAATTCTCTGTGAGGGGTTATTCAGTTCTGTACCTGGAAGTTAGGATGAATGAGGAATGATATCTCTTTCTCTGGTCTCGATATTCCAGGCTGCCTGCGAGGGCTACCCAGAAACGCCGGTGCTGGATTCTCGGCAGGAGAAAGCAGCGCGTCTCTCAGCGCGTCAGGAAGGCGGGGCTGCTGCCAGCGGGGTCTGCTCTGCTCTTGGCTTCGGCAAGTATGGCTGCTCCGTCTCGTCACCACGCGTGTGTTTGCATAGGGCAAGATCGGTAATATTTATACCTTTAAGGTGCCGAGATTGACGTAAGGATGGACATAGATACGTCAATAAGGATGTCATACGACTTGCTCGTTAGCACATTCTTTTACTGAAGTTCTCGGTGAAATCAAAACAATGGCCGCAGGGTTTTGCCCAGGTTGTCATAGGTTTGATTTGTTATGAGAACTCCGTATGCCTTATCAGGGGCTGGAGGAATATCGCTTGTCTAATTAGATCGCAAGCGTTATGACCTAATCAGATAACACGTTCCTGTGCCGTAGTGTGACTGCGTCAGATAACGGTATCTGCATCATGGGGGTTTTCTGCCTCATGGGCTGACTGCTAGTTAACTTGTTGGTTTGTTTAACTAGAATAGGGTCAGGAATAGGGGGATCGATTCAGAACCTATAGGAATACATGACACCCACTCCACGCTAACTATGGACATATTTACTAATCTAGGCATAGTATAACATAGTACAACATACTATAGAGTAGTGTGTATACCTTACCACCCCAAAATACATAAATGCATTTTGAAATTCTTCAAATATACGGAAAAATTTGCAGACATATATATTGTATGCACTCAAGCTATGGAATAATGCTAAAGTTAGCACGCATTTGTATACATAATTGCTTATTTGGTATATGAGAATTACACATGAAATGGTTTCTTAAATACAGAAAAAAGTTTCGAGACCATTCCATCACAGAATAAAATATTTGTGAACATACCAGCGGGCAGCTAAAGTCTATAAAGTATCTAAAAATAGAAATCTTAGTTCTTTAGGAATAGTTTCTTACTTTAAGCAGAAGATAAGTGTCCCGAAAAACCGAAAAAATGAATTGGGGCTTCTGAAAGAGTTGCTGTCCGTGAACTGGAGTGAAAAATAGTTCATGTGACTTTATTATTTAAAGTTGAAGGCCGAATTCAGGGAACGCCGTGTGCGAGCTTGCTCAAAAGTCTCTATTTCTGTTCGGGTGAGAACATCATATCATTTAGGCTTTCGAAAAAACTGTCAACAGCTTCCTGGGAAAGTTCTACTAACTCGGAAATAGGTGTAATCATGCATTCTTGTGCATGATTGTCTCCATTGACATTCTGATTCGCATTGCTGACAGAAGGTCGTACCTGTTCGATGCTGCTTTCATCTTGAACTTCACTACCCATCAATCGCAGTGGTGAAGCTTCCACGAATGCCGTCATCAGGATTGGTAGCCTTTGAGGGCAGCACAAAGCATGAACCTTGATCGGGCTCAACAATGTTTCTGCATCCATTGGCGCATCCGATTGTAGCGTCAGACAGGTGTCTAACACGCATTCTTCTCCGCATAGCAGACACCTTAATACAGGTAAAACACATCTTTGCCACATTGGTCGAAATGATAGAAACCAAGTCATGTTCAGGTCTCTAAGCCGGGAGAGTCCCAGGATTTTTGATATCCGGTCCCGGTATCCAATGGCTAGGATTGTTTCTTCTCTTGTCGCCAGAGTTTTGTCTGTGACATGGGTTGCCATAACGAAAAATAAGGACTAAGAATAGGATTCCTGCAATTAGTCCCAAGATCAGGGGAAGTCCGCCAAAAATCGAATGGACGAAATCTGGAAAAATACCCAGTATGGCTTTGAATGGTGTTAATGCCATCGAAAATACTGTCTTAAATACCTTTGAGACCCCATTGGTATCAGAAATATTTAAGATTTCATTTAGAATTTTCGCGAAATGTATGGGGGAATTAGTTGATAATAATGTATGTATCTCTGCAGTCGTCCTTGCGACTTGTAGATCATACGTTTCTTTTGATGACGAGAGCCTGGTAGGCGTCTGAAGAAGCACTGTTTTCATTCTGCTTAAAGTATCTATTCGAATAGAAGTAATTTTCAAATCGGGCCATGCCCTTGCCTCCCTGTCTGGGAAGGAGCTGGGGAACAACGAGCGTCCACAGCACTTGACCTTCGCAGTAGTAGTTACTAGATAAGGAGTCCCAGGCATAAGACTACAACATCTGCGGTCTACAATAAGAATGTAACTCCCATTATAGAGTCTTTGAAAGAATGGTTCTATTTCTGTTGCAGGTGCGCCTTGCTGGTGACATGAAAGGTTGTATGAATTCCCTTCACAGGCTCCATGCAAACTAATTCCGTTACACAGAAGTGTGCCACTTAGTGACATCGCACAATTGTTGCCACTAAGAAACACTTTCTGTCCTTTATTACTGACACATGCATGTGAATAGGGCAGGTTCCATGTTGTTTTAGGTTCCCCTTTCCCAATTTCTCGTACATGCCAGCCTGTATATATTTTTGGCAGTATTGAAACCTGAAGGTTGAGATTGGAATATTTATTATCCCATGTATTATCCATTCACTGACAGGTCGTTCTGACATTGTCACTGGTAATCTTTCGAGTTTTTCAATGCTCAAGATTGTATAATCAGCACCCCTTTGCGCCATACTGATTTGTCTATCAGTAAGGTTAAAGATTTGGAATAGTGACGTTGTATTGATTAAACGCCAAGGCACATAGCCTGAACGCAGATTTTGTAACGTCCAGCCAAGCTGTACAATAGAACGCAATTGTGACTGACCGTGTTGTAATAACAGTAAGTCTTGCGATAATATATCGATTGCTGAAGACACAATGCTGTCCAAAGAAAAAATTCTGGAGGACAGAGTCATTAACCCATTGTCCACTACAGAAAGTGATTTTTCCAAATTAATACGGTCAATTTCCCGTATTCTCTCTGCTGTTTCAATTTGAGTAACCTTCCAGGCCTCATTGTATGCTGCATATACAGAGGCTGCTATGAAACGCTTTTGACGCTGTTTGCGCGGTCCCATAGTGAAATCACGCAAGTCAGCACCATCAGTAAGTAAAGTTAGGTGTTGCTTAATTTCTGCCAGTGTGGAAGTTTGTAGCCATTGAAGGCATAATTTGCCCACACTGTAGGTGGTTATTATCCCTGGGTGATGTCTTTGAGGATATCTAGGGTCTGGCCTGGTCATTTTGAACCCCTGCGTTTTGTTCAGGAATCTGTCTTGACAGTTATTAGTATCTGTGGGCCAGATCAACCACTGTTTCCAATCAGGATGTGTTCTGTTTTGGTTTAATATATGGTTTACGTCTATCTCTTCATCTGTATCAGAGTTTATTGCTAAACATTGTTGGCTTTGGAATAGACGGTTTATTTAAGTCTTTGATTTTGGCTAAGCCAAGACAGGTGGTCTGTTGAACAGTGTCATTTAAAAATATCATTTGTTCTGGGATCATGCAGGCTCTAAACAAAGCTTCTATACCCTGTACTTGCCAATCTTTTGTACCCCAAACACTTTTCAATTCAACATTTTTGTCCCAATAATCAAAACCAAAAGTATTCATTTGTTCAAAGAATGAGTCTGAATATAACAATTTTGTGTTGGTTATCATGGTCTTTGTCCCTGTCTTGTTTGACAATTTAAAATAGAATGCTTCAGCATTACTTGTGTTAAAACCTGAAAAATATGAATATTTGTCGTAAACGGTTCTTGAGCTCCCTTTTGGAGGTGTTGCACAATGTTCCCATTGATTATAATTTAAAACATTTCTAGGTTGTGCAGATCTATGTAAAAAATGGTTACCATAGTGGTTATAACAGTACATACTATCATAATTGGTAGAACCCTGCAAATAATCATGTTTGGTAAATTTAGCAGACATTACTAAATCAGACATCATATTATTAATGCTTTCGAAGTCCCAATCATCAGCAAATGAGTTTGGTTTTACAAAGTCACTCAAGGAGATCTTAATTTGGTGTGGATATTTCAGGATCTCGACCGGACCATAAATTTCATAGTCAGTGTTGTCCCAGGCTACCCCACCAGGTATCGGATTGGCTGTGAAGTTGGCTGAAGAAAGTTCTCTTTTCTCGACGTGTGAAGATGTGTGTGGTTTGAGGATCAAGTTGATTTTCTGACTTGCTGTGTCCATTTTAGCATATTTTCCCTCAATGAAGCGTCCCAATGTTAGTATCATGATGAGCCAAAGTATGAGGATAAATGCACCAAAACCCACCCAAAATTCAATCCATGGGGAAATCAGATATGTTTCTTTCAGTTGTTTCAAAAGTTCTTTGGCTTTATCTTTAAAGGTTTTTGATGATGGCTGTGTCTTTGATTCACTGAAGCCTTCAGAGGAATCATCGAAGTTTATGAAGTAGCCAGATGCTGTTCTGTCAATTGTTCCAATTGCTTCAGGTTTACTGTTTCTTGCATTTTCACTTGGTACTTCATTATAGATTGGTGTGTCTCTGCTAAATGTTTTTATTTGGGTTTTCAGAGGTCTGAGTTCTATTGCATTGTTGCATAGTCCTTGTTGTTCTTCTGTAGGCGTTTCGAATGTGATGAGCCTCTTCGTTAGGACCTCTGTACTGGTAGCAAACCTTGGTGTTCTGCTACTTATTGGGAGTCCACTTGGCCTACTGTTTGTTATCGGCCACATGTTGTGGTTTTACCAGGTCGATGGATACAACTCGGTTCTCCTTTTTACCAGCAAGTGGCGGTAGTACAACTGATCTTGTCCCGTTGACAGACAAGACAGGAACTGCTTTTCTGTAAGAAGGCCCAAATTCCTTCTTTACCGCGATCTTCTCCCTGACTAGATCCCCGACTTTAGGAATCCAGACAGGTCTTGCTGGGACAGGTGGTGGTTCTTCAGTGGTTGTTGGCTGTTGTTTCAACTTTATGTTGCTCAGGTCTTTTCTTGTTTTGTTTAAGTCCTGCAAAATAGCCAAACGGTCTTTGATATCAAAGCTTTTTTCTTTCATCACTGAAGTCTGACTGTCAAGGTCAGAGATAATCATCCTAGTTCCGAATAATAATTCGTACGGACTGAATCCCTTCAGAGAATTTCTTGGCAAGTTATTGAGACTACGTTGGACACTTATTAGATGTTTGACCCACCCTGCTCCCGTACCTAATATCCTTTCCGTTATAGATTGCTTTATGACTTGGTTTTTTCTTTACACCATCCCGTACCCTCAGGAAGGAAGTGAGAAGATTCCCGCTGGGCTATGCTCATTTGGCCATGTTTCCCCCATGCTTGAGGGCTAGAGTGGAGACAATGGTCAAACATAGCATGCTCTTAGCGTATATGCCATTTAGACTCGCAAATCTTTGTATAACAGTCCGGACGTCAGCCGAGTGCTGGTGATCTACATTATAAGTGGAACTAGCCTGTATATGTTAATCGCAACCCTTCCTTTTTACTCCTGATTTTTTCTGGAGTAGAACGACGAGGTATTAAACTGTTTCTCTCCCCACTGCGATCTCTGTTGCAGTTTGGGCAGTTTTTTACAAACATGGTGTGACGCAGGCTCATGCCTGGCCACCAGTACCTTGATTGTAATTCTTCCAGAGAATCTTTTAGTTTGAGGTGTCTGAGACCCTCGCCCATATGTGCGTCTGCGATTAACAAGTTTCTCCTGTCCATGTTTGGAATCACTCTATCCCCCACTCCAGGGATTCGAGCAAAAGGGACGGAGTTTGCATCGATTATGTATGTATAATTGAGTGGATAGTTGATCGGTAACGCTGAGCAGTCGCCTTTTGATGACGTTTTTACTGCCAGCACTGTTTCACCGTCAATGTATTTTAATGTACGCTTTTTTCGATCTACGGGAGCCGATTTAGTGGCTGCCGCTGTGGCTGTCTCAGCCAATGAATTCCCTGCAACGTGAACGCCATCACGCTGATGACTCAGTGAGTGTGTCACGTGAGTCTTTGGTAGTTCTTTTTGTAAAAGAGCTATTTGTTCCCAGAGCAGTTTCTGCTTTATTGGTGCATCTGTGTCATCTTTGTAACCGTTTTGAATCCATGTCTGCAAATCCTTGTTATATGATTTGACGCAGTAATATGAATCTGACACTATAAGTGTCGGGAATTCGCGATCCGCATTATCTAGCGCCATTTTCAATGCTATTATTTCTGTTTGTTGTTCAGAATTAGTTTCTACTGAGTGTGTTTTTGTTAATAGAGGTTTTAGTTTACCTCCGCGCCACACTTCTTTTGTAATCCCACATGTGGGGTTGTATGCTTGTTCTCCCCAAACGGGAGGTTGAGCATGTCCGTCTGTATAAATTACACAGGCGTAATGTCGTAAAGGCAGAATATCGATTGGCAGAGGGTATGTTTCTTCATATTCTAGATTTTTCAACTCTTCTAGTTCTGGATCAAGGTAATAGTATACTTTGTCCGTTGTGATTGAATTCACCCATTGTATCCACTTTGGATTCAATGTTGTTGTTGGTAAATTACACGGTGTTGTTAGTGCCTCAAAGGCTGATTCTGCTGTTCTGACTGTGATATGTCTACCGTCAGCTTGATCTTTTTCTCTAGCTATTGCGGTTTGAACTGCATGAACAATTTTTTCTTTGTTGCTGAATTTCTGTTCAGCTTCTGTGTACAAGTGTGCATATTTTGCGACCTTGCCGAAGTCATGAACCTCGTTTATGTGTAACAAGGTAATAAGTGTACGTCTTACTAACGTTTATATTTAGTTTGAATAAGGATTAAGAAGCTTGCCTATGTGTATTCCTAATGATTTTAATCTGTGTCTGTAAAATATGGCCGCCGCTTGTATTTAGTTACTGCGCATGCGTCAGCCACACTCACGTGTCCTGACGGGTCTGCAGAAGTGGAGGGAAATTTATGCGCATGCGTAATTCATATCTTTGCCTGCAACGTGGTACTGCTCGTGCCACTGCTCTTGTGTATGTTATATGTAGCTAACATTTAGACTGCATAAGTATATTTTGTAGTGATAAGTTGAAAGTTCAAAACCAAATGATGTGTTTTCATAACGTTATTTCTATGTATTAATTTGTTTTCGCTTACTTTTCATGTACCGCGGGGAATGGGGGTCTGTTTGTACCGATGAGCCATCTTGGAGGTCCCTTCTGCGCATGATCGCCTTTCCAGGGACCTGACAACTTTGGCTGATGGAACTTAGCCAGCTGGCAGTGATGGGCAAGATGCTCCTGAGAACTGACCTGAAAAAACCCAGGAAAACAGAGACAATTGTCCTAGCTCGGCAACAATGTAAATTGTCACTCATATTTCTGCACAATTTCTCATGGGAACCCCAATCTCGCTAGGCGGTACCCAAATATGTAAATGTAGCATCTAAATAGACTGATATGATTGGTGTGTTACCCAAAGCCTACCTTAGGACCAATCAAAATTGGGGATTCTGACACTTTGCAACATTTGGGGGGTGGTACACTGACCCAAAAGAGTATATCTACCCTGGGTTCACCTAGGGAATTGTCCGACTTGTCTGGTTTAGCTGACCTGTCACTGACCCATCGTACTCAATAGGTGACTGAAGATACAGAGCGCTGCGGAGCACTCTGTCCGAAATTGACCATAGACTAAGGTTTTACTGAACCTTAAAGTGCTGGCGAAGCACTTTGCTGGGAGTTCGCTGACCCAATCGGGGTCTTGATCGATAGCTGCAGAGAGGGTGGAACGCAGGCGTTGCTTCCAAACTGCGGGTGTGGTCCTGTCCTGAGCGGTCCTGTCCTGAGGGTTTGCTGTCCTGTCCTGAGGTCCTGTCCTGATTCCTAATCTGAGGGTATCCTGTCCTGTCCGGGGTGTCCATTCTGCACCTGCTGTCCTTTGAGGGGTATCCTTCCTTGAGGGTTTCCTGTCCTTAACTGACCCGTGGCCAGGGTTTGGTTTCCACACCAGTCTAGGTAAATACTGCTCTAAGTTCCTTAAAACTTGCACCTTTCTACATTTCTGTCTTTTGCTCAAATAAAGAGACATCTTGCATACGTTGATTTTTCCATGCTTTTGCCGCAAACTATTGAAACGTAAAGTCATTTTGCATAATTTTTCTTGATATGTTCTCATGTTACCCTACCTTTTAGAGATCATATTTTGCATTGCAGTTTGTCATTTTCTGATATGGTCTAGAACGACCTTACTTAGATTTTCTAAAGAATTCCTGCCTTGAATGCATAGTATATTTCCCTTGCATCTCATAATTGCATTTTAATGATTACCCTGACTTTATTTCTCTATAGTTATGTACTTTTCATTATCTTGATTATCGATTGCCTTATTCTTGTAAATCTCATGCTTTCAGAAAACGAACTTTAGATAAACATTTTAAAACTTCCAGTTGTCCGTGGTCATTTACAACAGTATTGAATGTCATTTTGAAATTGCATTTGCTGCCTGATCCATTGAAGTCATAGGTACCCGTGTCGGTGGATGGTAAGTCGGGTACACTAAGTAATAACAGTAGGGAACACACACAATTGGTAGCAGCCCGTGAAGTCGCCTGGTCAATGAATAGTGTGGATTGAAAGTATATGGGCCCTGAAGCCGGAAACGGCGAAATCATTGGCTGGGTGACCTCGCGCGCTCTATCAGTTTTCTGGTAGATCAGAGGATGGTTAGGGACTAGCTAAAGGTTAGACTAGTTAAGTCGGAAGCTGCTAGTACATTAATGCTGCTATAAGAGCGGCTGTTGCGAGGGAACCGATCACTCTCTTGTGAATACGCTGCTGAAATTCATGAATTGTTGTATTGTTATTATTCTTGTTATTATAATGTTATATGTATTAATCCATGCATTTGTAAACCGTATTGTTTCTTGTTGTCCGAACTCCCCGGGGAATTGAAAGGGCAAGTGGTGAATAGAATCCATTGTCCTGAGGTCACAGGCTTAAGGAAAGTTAGGTGCAGGTTAGGATAACCGGGAAGCACTAACTAGGGTTTTTCTGAATATATGTGTGAATAAATGTCAGTAACGAGGTTCATTGGCAAAATTCCCATAGTGGTGTAACCTAGTAAGGGTCACATCGGAAGAGTAGCAGGTTAATCGGAGCTTGGGTGAAAGCAAAGGGGTCCGCTAGGAAACCTTAGACTCGGATATATCCCGGAAAGAAGTGGATGAGTTTAGGGGAATAACAGGTTCACCGATGCTAGAGTGAAGGGTAGGCGGAAGAGATCTGCCCGCAGCGTGTGAAAAGTAAATGGAAGTAGTTTACTTGCAGTAAAAGAAATCTTTCCTGTCTAGACACTTGAGCACTGTGGCGAATGTGTATTTGTTGTAAAATAACCAAGCACTGAGCACTTTAAAAGGAAAGAAAGTTTCCGTTACCTTGTGAAGGGAGGGAGTCAGTCGCGAAGCGCCTCTGACGTCACTCCGTGCCGCGCTGGGATTGGTAGAAGCAGCGGGCGGGTAGCGGGGCTGGAATTGTAAAGGAGGGGTGAAGCGCCGGAGCGTGAGAACAGTCTCACGAAGGGGCCGCGCACCCATTGGCCGAAAATACTTGAACGCGTGCACCTCATTGGTCGCACGGAATTACAAGACGCGTTCTGATTGGAGGTGACTTTGTAAACAGAGTTAAGCATAAAAATCGTATGTGGCACTCGTATTGTCCAGAGACTAGACCCGATCCAAGAAACCAAGGGTTTGAAAGGGATCAGTGGAAAGCTAATAGATACGATATTATGTACGGAGCTAAGAGAAAGATGTCCCTTGTAAGCAGGGTAAAGAATTTCTTCAAAACGGACAACCCGATTAAGTCTAGAGAGGGCGTTACTATCCCGCCACCGAATACTCCTGCCTCATTTATGATGTTTGACCGAGGGTACAACACCTGTGTGTGGTTGGAGAATTGGGTAAAGTACACAAAAGATGACGGAGTATTGGCTTTTCCGTTAGACGGTACTTTTAATGGTAGAATTTTATTTAATTTGAGAACCCGCATGAATGAATTACATCCCAGACCGAGACTAACGCAGTATGAGGCATTAGAGGAATGGGAAATTGAGGCTTTTGAAAGAGAGAAACCCCGAATGGACAAAGGTCTGACTAAGTGGTACCCCAGGCTGAAACAAGAGACAAGGGACAAGAGGATGAAACAGTGGAGGCAGAGCATGATTGTTGAGGGTCTGTTTCCTATGATGCCAGCATGTACCCCGTCGGGGGGAGAAAAAAGGACAGAAAAGTGTAAGCATTGGGGAGCTCTTGGAGAGTCAGATGATGAATTGTTAGATGACATCTTTACGAGAAGTCCGCCCCCTTATAATGAAGGAGCCCGACCTTCCAGTGCAGGAGAGAATCTCCAGCGTCCATCTATTAAGGAGGAGGACAGATCCCTATGTAGGGGGGGAGGGGGCCAGGTATTGCCCTATTTCGAGAAGCCCGAGCCCCCGGAGGTACGCAATATATATCCTAGAATGCCCGAGAGCTCAGAGGAAAAATATTCCCGTGAAAGAACATTTTTTCCCAGACCTCTGTATGAAAACGAAGAAAAGCCAGTAAGTTCAGGAGTACCCTTTTTGCAGCCTCCATATGGGGAAGAGCGTAGGTCATTGGGGACAGGAACTTTGTTCCCGAAACCAAATTATGGTGGGGGTCCAAGTGAAACGCATCCTACTGCCCCGAGTCTTACCCCTCACCTGACCCCACAGATGATACCTGACCGGACATTAGGAAGAGTACTAGATGAAAGGGAGCAAGAGGCCCTAGCTAGACAGAGGACAGAAATAATTCAGAAGATCTCCCAGTTAAATACCAGTCCTGAAGCTTTGACTATTCCGGTAACAATCGGACCAGTGGTTCCGTTGTACGGGAATAATCAAGGAGGTCTGAACCCTCCGGTTATGAACCCGATAATGGCCCCGCCGAGGCAAGAGCCCCTACTGATAGACGATCAGTCCAGTGAGTGTGAGTCCGAAGTGGTGTTCTTGGATCTACCAAACAAACAGACCGGAAAGGGAGTGCAGAAGAGGCATAATCCTTTTGATGCGAAAGAAATTAAATTAGAATCAGCAACAGGGACTAGGAGTGTTTCCTTGGTAACGACAGAAGAGATTGAAAATTGGAGTCGTGATTTAGAAAAACAGGCTCCGCAAACGAAACATTTAGACCTCTACAAGCTGAGGGTAGAAATAGAGGAATTGATGGCAAGAAATGTGGGGTTAGACAGATTAAACACCTATTCTGAAGAAGAATTGCTGTTCATGTGTAAAAGCCTTACCAGAAGTACCAGGGTGCTCCACGAAAAACTGACCGACACTGCAGCTAGTATGGGGATAGATATATCGAGATCGAAGCCCTTGCAGAAACCATACCGAGCTGAGTTCTCAGATAAGGATTTAGAGAACTTGAATGTGTCAGGGAGGAAGTTGCAGATTAAAGAGTTGCTTGCAGTTTTGCAAAAATGGGGAGACGTGGAAAGGTGGAAAACGAGGTGGGCACGTAAGAAAGATGAGGCCCGATCAAGACAAGCTACCCCTGAGGTCCCTCTGAGAGAAGTAGACAAACCCGAAACATTATGCACCATGCGGGAAGTACCAGGTGGGAGGTATGTGCACGTTCCATGGTCCAGACAGGATATTGTGTCCTTTACTAACGATTTCCCGAAACTGCGCGAGAAGCCGGTTGAATGGTACCGGCAAGTGGAAAGGTTCATAAAGGTGCAGAAATGCCTGTGGAAAGACCTGGATGGGTTTTTCGACATTGTGGTCCCAGTCGATCTATGGACCGAGTGTAAAATAGCTATAGCATGGCCTAGTGAGGAGTATACAAGAGATAAAGAAACAGGGGAACCTTCGAAGGAAGTCATGAGAAAGTATGAACAAGTAATTCAGCACTTGAAACTAAAGGTGCCAGCTAAGGAAACTGATTGGACCAGGATAGATAGAACAACGCAGGAAAGAGAGGAGACAGTGCACTCCTATTATGAAAGGCTGTTGCAGGTGTTTAAAACATACAGTGGTATAGATAACATCGAGATGAAGGACATGACGCACTTCATTTACAGGTTTGTAAACGGTTTAAGACCAGAAATTTGTCAGTGGATAAAAGATAACAAAATCTGTTGGCACTCCAAAAAGGTAGACGAGGTCCTGCGGTACGCAAAGTACTGCGAGGACGAGATGGCAGAAAAGAAAAAGGCTCTCAAGGAAAAAGTGATGTGGGCTCAGGTGAAGCTCGCAGAACAGCAGGAAAAGCAGTTGAGTAACATGGTCAAAAATACAAAGAACGAAGGCCCTGGGGGAGGGGGAGGAGGCAAGCCCCGGCCCAAAATGAGCAGGGAGGAGGCTATGAAGAAATTTCCCTGCCATCAGTGCGGCGAAATTGGACACTGGTGCAACGAGTGTCCTTACTGGCCCGAAGATAACCCCAAAACTCCTGATTTAACTCCACAGACGCAGAAAGAGAGACCAAGAAAGACTCAACCACAGGTAAAAACAGTTCAGGTGCCCCGAGCACCAAAGCAAGTATACAGGGGAAAACAGGCAGAGGGAGATGAGATAGAAGTCTGGGAAAGCAATGAGAACAGAAATGCAGCAACTTCGCAGTATCTTCTAAATGATACCTTCCTTTGTGATGACCAGTACTGACGGGGCCTGAGAGGGGAGGACGAGGAGTGCGTACTTGGCGCCTCCTTGCCGGTAGACCAGTCCGGACCATACATTGAAGGAAAGGTTGACGGAAACGATGTCACCTTTCTGTTGGATACTGGCGCTACCCGTTCTACTGTGAGAACAGTGGACGTTCCAAACCTACCCCTCTCGGGAGAAGCCATCCAAGTAGTGGGTGTATCTAATCAATTGATTAGTACTCCTGTTACCAAGCCCATGGAGATCTCAATTGGAAACTTTAAGGAAATGCATAGATTTGTCGTTTGTGACACCAGTCCAGTGAATTTACTGGGACGTGATTTGCTGTGCAAAATGAACTGTACCATCTTTTGCACACCAAAGGGTGTGGAAATTCAGACCCCAGATGAAGACGGCATTTATAAATTAATGTTAGTCAGACCTGACTCGGAAATTAAACGAATGACTATGCAGGATTTGCCCAAAGAACTCCAAGAAGCAGTAAAGCCAGAGGTATGGGACTTTACTGGGAAATATGTAGGGTTAATGAAAAATGTGGACCCCATACAGATAGCAATAAAGGACAATGCAGTATACCCCAATACTAAACCCTACAGGATGAATGCAGAAGTGAAAGCTGGTGTTGCTGTGGAAATACAGAAATTGTTAGAAGGAAACATCATACAGGAGGTGATGAGTAGCCCATGTAACTCTCCGATTATGGGCATTAAGAAGCCTAGTGGCAAGTACAGAGTAGTACAGGATCTACGAAAAGTCAACAAAATAGTAGTTCCCTGTTGCCCTATTGTCCCGAATCCAGCAGTGATTCTGTATCAGATTCCCTGGGATGCTGAGTGGTTCACCGTGATAGACTTGTGTCATGCATTCTTTTCCATTCCCTTGCATCCAGATAGCAAATTTCTTTTCTCATTTGCCTTCGAAGGTCACGTGTATTGCTGGAACCGGGTCCCTCAAGGGTATACAGAGAGCCCCTCTATCTTTAATCAGATCTTGAAAAAATGTTTGGAAACTTTAGTCCTACCTGGGAACTCTGTCTTAGTGCAATATATAGACGACCTCTTGGTGGCGTCTAAAAGTCATAAGGATTGTGTGATTGACACCATTGCCCTACTGAATCACCTGTGTGAAAAGGGACATAAAGTGTCCCCTGACAAGTTACAGTTTTGTGCAAAATCGGTGAAATATCTGGGGCACCAGATAGAAAAAGGTGTCAGAAAAGTGACATCGGAAAGAGTGAGAATAATTCAAAAGATGCAGTTGCCCCGTACTCAGAAAGAAATAAGAATGTTCCTGGGTGTGATAGGATACTGCAGGCAGTGGATTCTGGGATTTGCAGTCCTAGCCAGGCCCTTGATAAAAATGACTAAGAGAGGAACACCCGAAATTGTAGAATGGGATGATGAAAGCTTAACAGCCTTCACCAAACTACGAGATTGTCTGTGTACTGCTCCTGCACTGGGAATGCCAGACTATTCCAAAGAGTTTGCCCTATTCTGTGACACTCGCGATAATTGCGCATTGTCAGTCCTAACTCAAGAACATGGCACAACGAGAAGGCCTGTGGCATATTTCTCTGCCACCTTAGATCCAGTGGCTGCTGGATTACCAGGTTGTCTGAAAGCAGTAGCTGCTACCTGTGCCAGTTTAGAACAGAGTGAGTCAATTGTCATGGGACATCCGGTAACTGTGTATGTTCCGCATGGAGTGGTAATTTTGTTAACCAGAACAAAAACACAGTATCTCACCCCTAGTCGACTGACTAAATATGAGAGGATTCTTGTGGGTGCTGCAAATGTAAACATTGTCAGGTGCAGTATTCTGAACCCAGCCACCTTACTCCCCGACCCAAAGCATATGGAAGGGGGGGTGGATGATGAACACGATTGTATTGATCTAACTGAATTCAATACCAAGCCACGCCCAGACATAAAGGAAACGCCATTGCCTGTGCATGATAAAGAACTATTTGTAGATGGGTCATGTCTAAGGCATGAACAAGGAGGCCTGAGTGCTGCCTATGCAGTAGTGTCCCTAGAGAAAATTGAGGAAGCAGGTTATCTATATCACATCAAGTCTGCACAAGTAGCCGAATTGATTGCTATGATAAAAGCTTGCCAAATTGGGAAGAACATACGCATAACGGTGTATACTGACAGTCAGTACTGTTATGGGGTTGTGCATGACTTTGGCCAGTTGTGGCTACAGAGGGAGTTCCTGACTTCATCAGGTACCCCTATTCGAAATGGAAAAGTTGTCCAAGACCTTTTAGAGGCAATCCAGTTACCAAAGGAACTGGCAGTGGTAAAATGTGCTGCTCATAAGAAGAGCATGGACAAGGTATCACTGGGAAACGATTATGCTGATCGAGTGGCCCAATGGTGCGCAAGAGATCGGTATATCGTGAATCCAAAACGAGGGGGGCCAGGAACCAGCTGCCAACTTCAAGTGTTTGAGGAAGTGCCTACATGGGATGAAGTGAAAGAGTGGCAGCAGGCGGCACCTTGGCAAGAAAGAGAGAAGTGGAAGGACGATGGGTGTAGACCAAGACGTGTGGATGGTGTCATCTTAGGTCCAACTGGTATGCCTGTATTGCCTAGACACTTACTTAGCACAATGGCGAGGTTGATACATGAAGGATCACACATTGGTAGGGACGCCATGATTCTAGTGTTCCAACAGACTTGGTACAGTAAAAAGTTCAGGAAAGTAGCAGAGTCCCTCTGCCAGAGGTGCCTGTCATGTCAAAAGATGAACCCAGGGAAGAGGACTGTGGTGGAACTGGGGAAAATTGGGAGGTCTGGGGGTCCCTTTGTAAGGATACAGGTTGATTTCATCACCATGCCCCGGTGTGAAGGAAAGCGATATGTCCTTGTCATGGTCTGTTTATTTTCAAAATGGGTGGAAGCTTTCCCTACTCCCCAAAATGACGCAAAAACAGTAGCTAAGTGTTTATTAAAAGAACTGATACCTAGGTTCGGGGTTCCAGTCACTATTGAATCAGATCAAGGCTCACATTTTCAGAATGCAGTGATCGACGAACTCTGTAAGGCCTGTGGAATTTCCCAAAAGCTTCACTGTGCCTACCGTCCAGAGGCTTCTGGAGTAGTGGAACAAATAAATGGAACTATCAAAAACAGACTAGCAAAACTGTGTGATGCAACTAAACTGACCTGGGTGAAGGCCCTACCCTTGGTCCTGATGGGACTCAGAAGTATTCCTGATCGCAAGACAGGCCTAAGTCCCCATGAAATCATTATGGGAAGAGTGATGAGACAAGCATGGGTGCCTGGAAGCAAACTGTTGAGTATTACTGATGATTTGGTGCTTGAATACTGCAAGAGATTGGGTGACCAAGTGCGTTCTATCTCTCGCCAGATCGGAGAAGACGCCATCCTCAATCCAACGACTCCTCTCCACAAACTGGTCCCGGGGGACTGGGTGAAGATAAAGAAGCATACTCGGAAGAGCTGCCTGGAGCCAAGGTGGGGAGAAAAACGTCAGGTGATTCTGGTTACTACCACAGCAGTCAAATGTGCAGGGGTTCCGCGTTGGATACACGCCAGCCACACCCAGAAGGTACCACCAGACGAAGTGCCTGAAGCGGAAGGGCGTCCAGCAGAGGACTCTGCAGGAGCCAGACCAGAAGTAGCTGACGACGTACAGCCCAGTACCAGTCAAGCTGCAGAATCAGCAGACGTTGGCCCAAGGATAGTTGATGACGAACTACCAAGAGTCCAGCCTGCTGAAGGGGTCCAAGAAGCTGAGCCAGAAATAGCTGAAGACGAGCTGCCAAGCATATGGCCAGAAGAGTGGATTCCCTTGATTGATCTCACCGAAGACTCCATCCGAACAAGTGAACGACTTTGGGAAGGTAGAGAGTGGACTAGAGAGGAAAAGCAAGGCACAGGCGAAGAACCTCAGACTCTTGAGATTCACATCAAAACTGAGGAAGGAGAAGGTCAGACAGGGACAGAGCACGTGATTAATACAGAACAAGTGAATAAGACGGAACAAGTGCCCGATACTGAACAAGTGAAGGATCCTGAACAAGAAAAGAATACAGAACAAGTGATTGATACTCCTCCACTGACACCTGATATCGGGAAGGGACAGACTAGACATAGTGTAATAGTTCGAGCAGAAGAAAGTCCAGAGATCGAAGTGCTTGAACAGGATCAGATAGAATTAGAAGAAAGTGTTCAGGAAACAGAATCAGAGACACTTGAAGAGCAAACACACAGTATACCTGAACAAGGCCAGATTAGTACCCAGGCAGAAGAAACAGATGCTAGCCCTGGAATTAGTCAGATAGAAGAAGAAGAAACTGAAGCAGAATTGCCACAAGCTAATGAAAATAAGAGGGCAAGAGAAGAAAACGAAGTCCAAGTACCAACTAAAAGACTTAAGAAAAGAAAGCATCTTGAGCCTAGATACATAAAGAAATTGAGATTGAGAATAAAAACAGTAGAAGAAAAACGGGCAGAAAAAAGGAGAAGTGCTCGCATAGCAGAACAACCAGAAGACACTTCCAAAAGAAGGAGTGATCGGATAAAAAGACAAAACAAAAAGTACAAGTCACCTGAATGGACACTTGTGTTAGAAGAACTTGAAGATCTCGATATCACTGACGTAAGCGACGGAGAGCCCGTCCCTGAGTACTCTGACGAAGAGGAAGAAGAGCCACCGTGAATTTGCACAAAGTAAGATACTTGTGTAGAGACACAAAGAGGGGTTGAGAAACTTCTTCTGAAGCCAAAATGTCTGATTCAAACGTGAATGGTAGACCTAGTCGCAGCTGTTGCAAAACATGCTGCAAGGTATGTGTCTGTAGTATAGTTGTCCTGATATTACTGTGGATAGGACTAACCATTTTCATTCCCTTTGCTGTAAGCAAAGATACTAATATTGTCCCTACTGAAATTGTAAATACTGACAGTGAAGAGCTGACAACACAGAGTGTAGCTAGACATGAGAGAGCACTGAGACAAACAAAACAAGACTTAGAAGCATCAGATGAGGAAGAACTACACTATCATAGAATCAAAAACAGGACACGCTTAAATGTTTTCGCAAACTTGTTAATACACTATGTAGAGACTATGGAAATTGAAGATTGCTATGTCTGCATGAAGCTACCTACTTCTGTAGCTGAAGGCGTGACATACCATCACTTGCCACTGACATACGGAATTTCCTGTAGCATTTTAGCTAGTTTATTTTACAAAAGAGGACCGTTACAGTACTATTACTCTAATAATGACGTGATCTTTTCTGAGCTTCCTATACGTGGGAACTTGAATCCTGTACATACCAAAAGTGACGCAATACGATACATGGGAGATTACTTCCTAACAATAGGTAATATCGACATAGCTGACGCACACAGAGATAACTTGACTTGTTCTTTGCATGAGCAGGAAAAGATGTTCCTAAACATGGCAGAGAAAAGGAGAATTAAAATACAAAAGAAGGCTAATGACGAAAGTCAGAAAAGGCCAAAGTGGGCAGAGAACATGGAAGGCACCTCAACTGGTGGGGCGGGTCCTGCTCTGTTGCTGGATTTTGAAAAGAAAGGCAAGCTATGTCTTCACCGCGAGAAGACTAGCTATTATAATAACATTTTCATTGGTTCCAGTGAATGCGAACATAATTACAAGGTAATTGGAGGTTGGGGTTTCAAAAATGGGTCAGAACCTGTGTTTCCTGGAATTTATTATATTTGTGGGGACAAGGCTTATTTCAAATTGCCGGATCACTGGTATGGAAGCTGCTATTTTGGCATTGTCTTCCCGAAAATATACCATGTGAATGGAGTTGCTGGAAGCAGTGAAAATACTAATGGCTTAGTGCGTAGTAAAAGAGAAAGTATAGGTGAAATTATGGGTAGTATTTTCAGTGCACTGATACCTGGAGTGGGAGTGGTTCTGAACACTCACAGAATTTGTAAATTGTCCACTATAGTGGATGTATTGTCTACTGAGACAGCTCATGGATTTCTGCTGGTCAACACCGAAATGGTTGCGATCAGATCAATGGTTTTGCAGAATCGACTTGCTCTTGATACCTTATTAGCGAAAGAGGGCGGAGTCTGCCGGATGTTGAAGGCGCAACATTGTTGCACTTATATTCCGGATAAAAGTGTGCAGCTCAAAAGATATGTAAGAAACATTACTAATTTGGCAAAGGAACTCAGACCACTCGAGGTTGATAGTGCCTGGAAGAGACTGGTAGATGGTCTCTCAAATGTAGGTCATTGGTTCGCTAGTATAGGTAAAGGCTTATTGCTCAAAGTACTGATGCCAATTGGAATTATAGGTCTCATCCTATTTTTCATATTTGTCTGTTGCAAATGCCGCAAGCACACAAAGAAGTATGAGGTGAATGCGAGAGAAGTAAATACAAGAGGAGTGAAACGGAGTGTGGATGAGCTCGAATTAGAAGAGATGAATAATCAGATCTATAAAAAGGTGAAGAATTCTCACCCTACCAATACTGAACGAGAAAAGCTGGAGCGATTGCTAGAAGAGATAGAATTGTATAAAGTGTGAAAGAAAAGTTGGCATCTGGTTCCATTTATTTGTGATGATAGTAAATATCATCAAAGAGGGGATTGATGAAGCAAAGCTTCGCATATTTTGCGACCTTGCCGAAGTCATGAACCTCGTTTATGTGTAACAAGGTAATAAGTGTACGTCTTACTAACGTTTATATTTAGTTTGAATAAGGATTAAGAAGCTTGCCTATGTGTATTCCTAATGATTTTAATCCGTGTCTGTAAAATATGGCCGCCGCTTTTATTTAGTTACTGCGCATGCGTCAGCCACACTCACGTGTCCTGACGGGTCTGCAGAAGTGGAGGGAAATTTATGCGCATGCGTAATTCATAGCTTTGCCTGCAACGTGGTACTGCTCGTGCCACTGCTCTTGTGTATGTTATATGTAGCTAACATTTAGACTGCATAAGTATATTTTGTAGTGATAAGTTGAAAGTTCAAAACCAAATGATGTGTTTTCATAACGTTATTTCTATGTATTAATTTGTTTTCGCTTACTTTTCATGTACCGCGGGGAATGGGGGTCTGTTTGTACCGATGAGCCATCTTGGAGGTCCCTTCTGCGCATGATCGCCTTTCCAGGGACCTGACAACTTTGGCTGATGGAACTTAGCCAGCTGGCAGTGATGGGCAAGATGCTCCTGAGAACTGACCTGAAAAAACCCAGGAAAACAGAGACAATTGTCCTAGCTCGGCAACAATGTAAATTGTCACTCATATTTCTGCACAATTTCTCATGGGAACCCCAATCTCGCTAGGCGGTACCCAAATATGTAAATGTAGCATCTAAATAGACTGATATGATTGGTGTGTTACCCAAAGCCTACCTTAGGACCAATCGAAATTGGGGATTCTGACACTTTGCAACATTTGGGGGGTGGTACACTGACCCAAAAGAGTATATCTACCCTGGGTTCACCTAGGGAATTGTCCGACTTGTCTGGTTTAGCTGACCTGTCACTGACCCATCGTACTCAATAGGTGACTGAAGATACAGAGCGCTGCGGAGCACTCTGTCCGAAATTGACCATAGACTAAGGTTTTACTGAACCTTAAAGTGCTGGCGAAGCACTTTGCTGGGAGTTCGCTGACCCAATCGGGGTCTTGATCGATAGCTGCAGAGAGGGTGGAACGCAGGCGTTGCTTCCAAACTGCGGGTGTGGTCCTGTCCTGAGCGGTCCTGTCCTGAGGGTTTGCTGTCCTGTCCTGAGGTCCTGTCCTGATTCCTAATCTGAGGGTATCCTGTCCTGTCCGGGGTGTCCATTCTGCACCTGCTGTCCTTTGAGGGGTATCCTTCCTTGAGGGTTTCCTGTCCTTAACTGACCCGTGGCCAGGGTTTGGTTTCCACACCAGTCTAGGTAAATACTGCTCTAAGTTCCTTAAAACTTGCACCTTTCTATATTTCTGTCTTTTGCTCAAATAAAGAGACATCTTGCATACGTTGATTTTTCCATGCTTTTGCCGCAAACTATTGAAACGTAAAGTCATTTTGCATAATTTTTCTTGATATGTTCTCATGTTACCCTACCTTTTAGAGATCATATTTTGCATTGCAGTTTGTCATTTTCTGATATGGTCTAGAACGACCTTACTTAGATTTTCTAAAGAATTCCTGCCTTGAATGCATAGTATATTTCCCTTGCATTTCATAATTGCATTTTAATGATTACCCTGACTTTATTTCTCTATAGTTATGTACTTTTCATTATCTTGATTATCGATTGCCTTATTCTTGTAAATCTCATGCTTTCAGAAAACGAACTTTAGATAAACATTTTAAAACTTCCAGTTGTCCGTGGTCATTTACAACAGTATTGAATGTCATTTTGAAATTGCATTTGCTGCCTTTCCTTTTATAGCTAGGCCCCTGATCCATTGAAGTCATAGGTACCCGTGTCGGTGGATGGTAAGTCGGGTACACTAAGTAATAACAGTAGGGAACACACACAATTGGTAGCAGCCCGTGAAGTCGCCTGGTCAATGAATAGTGTGGATTGAAAGTATATGGGCCCTGAAGCCGGAAACGGCGAAATCATTGGCTGGGTGACCTCGCGCGCTCTATCAGTATGTTTCTTCATATTCTAGATTTTTCAACTCTTCTAGTTCTGGATCAAGGTAATAGTATACTTTGTCCGTTGTGATTGAATTCACCCATTGTATCCACTTTGGATTCAATGTTGTTGTTGGTAAATTACACGGTGTTGTTAGTGCCTCAAAGGCTGATTCTGCTGTTCTGATTGTGATATGTCTACCGTCAGCTTGATCTTTTTCTCTAGCTATTGCGGTTTGAACTGCATGAACAATTTTTTCTTTGTTGCTGAATTTCTGTTCAGCTTCTGTGTACAAGTGTGATTTGAATGCAATCGGTACCTTTTCTCCCTCATTAGAGGTCAGGTATGTGAATCCGCATCTTCCTGGGATGACTCGAATCACAAAATTGTGTGTGTTATCACGTGTTTCTAATTTTGTTTTAATTAGCATGTCTGTTTGTAGGGATCTCAAAATTTCTGTGTGTATTTGAGTCCAATTGGATCTTTTAAAATCTGGTTTTATCAGATCATAAAGGGGTTTGACCCTTTCTGCGTAATTTGCAATGTATGTTCTTCCGAAATTTAGGAAGCCTAGAATCAACTGTAGGTTTTTTAGTGTTCTAGGTGCTTGGATTACGGCACATTTCTCTAGGAAATTGTCAGCCAGGCTTTTGCCTTCACTTGATAACTCATATCCTAAGAATAGGACTGTCAGATGGGCAATTCTGGATTTTTTAAAGTTGAATTTGTAACCCTCTGCTGCGAATCCAAGTATTATGGTGTTCACTCTCTTCAAGTGAGTCTCCAAGTCATCATCTGTTAAGTAAATGTCATCGACATAAGATAATGCTTCATCATCATATAGTTGTAGTAATTCTGTTACTCTCGCTGAGAATACCCCCGGGCTGTTCTTGTACCCCTGGGCTAACCGACAGAATTGTTTTTGAGTGCCATTTATTGAGAATGCAGTTAAATATCTGCTCTCTGGTGCTATGTTTTGACAAAAGAATCCATTAGAGATGTCCAAGGTTGTTTTGTATTTTTTGCGCACTATGTTATTCATTAGTGCAGCACTGTGTGAGTTTTGCACTGCAAAAGTTTTGCAACATGTGTTAAGGTGTCGGTAATCCAAAACTAGACGATATGAATTGTCTGGTTTGGAGACCGGAAACAAAGGGTTGTTCATTTGTGAGGTGCAAGTTTCAATCACCCCCTGGTATTCTAGCTGATCTAGTATTTCATTTACCTGTTTTTTAGCTTCTTGCTTAATTGGGTACTGCCTTTGTGCAGTTGGTTGTGATTTTAACTGGATTTTGTGAGGAGGAGAATCCTCATCCCATCCTACATGATTTTTATATAAGGCAGGAGCTAGAGCCACTGCCCACTTTCTAGCAAGTGTGTATTTTTTATGAATTGGAATTTGATTTGAGAAGGCAGGCATAATTACTTCTTCGCCATGAGGGCACTCCCTGACAAACTCTGGTGGCCAGTCTTTTTCAGCTAGAAGGATATCATAGCCCTTGGAGAGATTATCCCAAAATAGTCCCCTTATTTTCCTAGTCTTATCTCCCTCTATACGTAATGTTATTTTGTATATTTTGTGAGGTTTGCTAACTCTGGTGTCTGCAGTTTCCACTTGAAGATATTCATTCGTGTCCACTGTCTCCAGATGATTCATAAGGACTTTGCGAGCTATGCTCACTTCTGCTGCACTGTCTAGCATTGTCTGAGCCCACTCTCCGTTTTTCAGTTGTGTCCTCAGTATTCTCGGCATTGTTAACTACCTTGATACTGGCTACCTTCTTTTTTGGAAATTGTAATTTCTTTTTTAGCTGAGCAGGTTCCTTGTCTTTGGACTTGGTGTGCTCTTCTCTTTGTTCTGATCGTCCTCTTCTTTCCGATTTCTGCGAGGAAGTCTGAAAAGATTGAGAGGGACGTGTATCAATGTCTTGATATCTATCAGGCTTTTTTATATTATCCCTATTTCTAAGGTTATATCTTTTCCTAGAGGGGTCACTCTGGGGTGACCTGTGTCTTTGGTTCGGAGATTTCTCTCTTCGCCTAGGAGACCTTCCTCTGGACTGGAATTTCTTTTCTTTAGGATTGGATTGTTTGTTTCCATCCCAGTTCTTTTTTGGTGAATTATTATTAAAAAATATTTTTTCTGGACTTTCAGTCAGTTGTGGTTTTACTGGAATTCCACCTAAACTATCTCTACCTAGTTCCTCATAGGATTTTTCTATGATTCTGGCAATTTCAGCTGGTTGGTCTGCTATATCTGTCTCTTTTAACCTCTGGCGGATCGCCACGTTTGCTGCTTCTCCTTTTATGTTGGCTAATAGTATAGCCGAGACCTGCTTGAAGTCTTTCAGTAATTTCATACCAAGAGTTAAAGCGGGTTCTGGACCATATTCATCTTGAATTTGTTTTAGCACATCTGGTATTACCGAAATGGATGGAACACCGTGCGTTTTTGTGTAGATGGAAGCAAAGACTGTACCCCAAGTGTCACAGTCCTCAATGTGTGGTGCGATTCCCATTGGAAGGCAGATAGTCAGAATCCTGTGCTTTTCTAGCGGGGTGGTGTCAGGAAACACCGCCTCTATTTGGGTGATTTTTTGCGCTAGCCAGAATGGTATTTGTTCCCGTTTAGCCGGTACTTTACCTAGGCAGGATTGGATGTTCTGTGGTGTAATTTTATTTGTGTTCCCCTGGTGAGGGGTCAGCTGTGGAAGTTTAATCGCTGGCTGAATTGTTGATGTCCGCATCACATACTGAACTAATTGTCTATGAATTTTTATTAATTGTTTTAGCTGTGTTAACAGCTCTGCTGCAGACATCCCTTCGATGTCTGGATGTGGTGTGTATCCGGCTAGGACCGGCCACGTTGCTCCTGGTCTACCTAAAGGACCGAGCCTGGTGATGTGATTGTTATGTTTTAGGGCGCCATCAAATAAGAGCAAATGCTCTTGAAATTTGAGTGGTACTTCCACCTCCTCGGAAGGAGTGTACTCATTAGGAGGTTCCTCTATTTTGTAATAGTGGAAGTACTTTGTTACAGCATTTGCTGCTGGAAAATGTATCCATGAATAGTATACCTCTGTCTGCCGATATTCGTGTGCCTCAATTACGAATATGACTGTGCCACCTCTAGGTGTCAGTCCATTTTCTATAAGTTTTAAAGTTATAGATCTCCTTTTGATGACCGGGATGAGTATTATATCCCCGTCCGCATCTAGTGCTGCAGCATCAGCTGCTGCGAATTCAGCTGCTAATCTAACTGCCTCTCTTTCTTCTTCATTGTCTGACATTTTACTGTCTGAAGGTTATTTCTTTTGTTTGCAGATCAGGTTTCTTATGGAAACAAAGATTAGATGCACAATATTTTGGAACAGTGTATCCTTCAACGTTGACTTGTACCAAGAACCATACATAGGAGTTCCCTCCTGCGAGGTCTGGCGGATATAACCTTTCACCCACTCCAGACGTCTTTGGAGTATTTGGGAAAAGGGGTCTGAGTGAGAAAGCACGACTGAGTTACTCTAAATGTCTTACGTTAGTTTTATCGCCCTTTCCAAACACGTTGGGCGCCATGTAGTGTAGTTCCTATCATCCCAATAGGCTCTGCGCATTGGAATAATACCTACAGCAGTAAAGGCCTAGGCCAGACGTTAACTAGGTCTACTACTGTCGATACTAGACTTAACGTTTTGGGTTTGCCAGCTTAGCTCAGTGTTCACTAGAAACTTTCTCGAATGTTCAAGGAGGACTTAACTTCCCTGATTAGACAAGAAGGGATTTAGTTTCTGACAACCATAGAACATGACAACTTTGCTCTCCCCTAATCAAGAGTAAATCTCGAGAGTCGTGTGAACAAAAGGCAATTTATTTTACTCAGTCAGTACGTGCATTCTTAGTCTCATCAGAATGTAGAGAAAAGGAAGAGACGGGCGTGTTCAATAAAAAGGTGTTATTTATTGATCAGTCTCTTTTCTCATACAAGAGAAATGGATCGATATTATTGCAATACTTATAGCTAAGTAAAGTGCATACATTAAAAGCAATAGTATAAAATAATACTGTAAAAACATTGATATGGTTTCTAAGCCATAAGATGTTTTAAAATGAATAAAATATATTACATACACATATACATTTGACTAAACGTACTCAACTGGTGTTTCTAGATACGCCTACCCCGTGTACCTGACCTAAGTCTAATGCGTGGGCGGGAATAGAAAGTTACAGTTTAAGTTAAGTTTGTTTTTGCCAAGTGAATAACTAAAGAATTCTCTGTGAGGGGTTATTCAGTTCTGTACCTGGAAGTTAGGATGAATGAGGAATGGTATCTCTTTCTCTGGTCTCGATATTCCAGGCTGCCTGCGAGGGCTACCCAGAAACGCCGGTGCTGGATTCTCGGCAGGAGAAAGCAGCGCGTCTCTCAGCGCGTCAGGAAGGCGGGGCTGCTGCCAGCGGGGTCTGCTCTGCTCTTGGCTTCGGCAAGTATGGCTGCTCCGTCTCGTCACCACGCGTGTGTTTGCATAGGGCAAGATCGGTAATATTTATACCTTTAAGGTGCCGAGATTGACGTAAGGATGGACATAGATACGTCAATAAGGATGTCATACGACTTGCTCGTTAGCACATTCTTTTACTGAAGTTCTCGGTGAAATCAAAACAATGGCCGCAGGGTTTTGCCCAGGTTGTCATAGGTTTGATTTGTTATGAGAACTCCGTATGCCTTATCAGGGGCTGGAGGAATATCGCTTGTCTAATTAGATCGCAAGCGTTATGACCTAATCAGATAACACGTTCCTGTGCCGTAGTGTGACTGCGTCAGATAACGGTATCTGCATCATGGGGGTTTTCTGCCTCATGGGCTGACTGCTAGTTAACTTGTTCGTTTGTTTAACTAGAATAGGGTCAGGAATAGGGGGATCGATTCAGAACCTATAGGAATACATGACACCCTCTGATGTAGAACAAAGATGTTGGCCTATAATCCCTTTAGATAACTCTTTGGGAGAGGTCGAGCATAGTATTAAGAACAGTAAGGGGGGTAAGGCCCAAGGACCTGCCGGAGTACCCATTGATGTATACAAGACCGTCCCACTGCTGTGGGGACCTATACTTACCCTGGTATTAAATGCTGCAGTTTCCATCATTGTCCCTATCTATAAGAAGGGGGACAAGTCAGCAGCATGTAATTACCGTCCAATTAGCCTGCTCGACTCATCGGTGAAAATCATGAGTAGAGTGCTGCTGTTTAGGCTGGAAGAGTGGGCGGATGAGTGTGGGATTCTTGCGAGCTCTCAATATGGCTTCAGGAAGGGCCGAGGAACACTAAATCAATGCCTGAATTTAGAACTACTAATCGGCAAGTATACCAAGGCCAAGCCTGGTATTTTATATCTTTGCTTTGCCGATTTAGGCAGAGCATTCGATCTGGTAGACCACTCCATTCTATGGCCAGTCCTGTTGGAACTTGGCGCACCAGAGGCTATTATTTTTTTCTTAGCCAGACTTTATGATAAGATGCAAACATGTGTGCGCTTTGGGGCAAGTGGGGAATGTACCCCAAATTTCAGGGTAAAGCGCGGAATAAGACAGGGCTGTGTCCTTGTCCCTTTGTTGTTTACCCTTTTTATTAATGCTGTTGATTCAGTTTTTAAAACAGTCAAAGCCGATTCACCACAGGTTAATGGGTCAGGTGTGCCAGTTCTGCTTTATGCAGATGATGCTGTGCTTCTGTCTCGGACCCCCGTAGGTCTTCAGCGCCTGATGAATCGGTTTCCTGACTTTATTAAAGATAGAAAGCTGGTAATTAATAAGAGTAAAACCCACACAATGATTTGTGGTGCTAGTACCAACAAAAGACATGCCTTTTTTATTGATGGGGTGAAAGTACAGCAGGTGGAAAAATTCTGTTATTTGGGTGTTATCTTTTCGTATGATGGTAGTTGGTCTCAGGAACTAGTAAATGTTAGGTCCAAGAAGGTAAAAAGTGCCTAGGCAAGGAGTGTTTCTATTGCATTATATGGGGCGGGGCTGTGGGACTACACCAACGTAGGTTCCCTGCAGAGGGAAGAAAATACCTTCATTAAAAAACTTCTATGCCTACCTACTTCAGCCTCAACTGATTTGATCCATAGGGAAGTGGGGAGTGCCCACTTAAGTGACCTCATTTTATTAAGGCCTTTAATGATCTGGCGTGCGATTTGGCACAAGGAAGAGACAGCCTTTAATCAGCATATTATTAGGGATTGTCTCGACCTGGATAATTATACTAAGATACCCTGGCTTAAATATATTGTTGACAGTTTCCAGGTTATTTATGGACTCAATATATTGGTCGACCCATGTTCTGCCGGAAATTTTTCCAAGCAGGACATGAAAAATATCTTTATGATGTACAGAGCCCAAAAACGTCTAGTTGTTAATGGTCGCCTTACTTCAGTTAATCTTTACAATAAACATATCGAAAGAGAAGGCTTCCAGCTGTATTTGAGCCTTGTAACAAGACCAGCCCATAGGTTTGTTTTAACCAGACTTAGATTTGGAATGCCTCACGTTTTGGTGGCTTTCCCTCAACCAAAGAAGCACCCAGTTGGACCCTGCCCATGTGATGGTCATTCGAAACAAAGCACACTGCACTTTATGTTAATATGCAATCTTTATCTGAATGTTAGGGTTGCTTATTTGAAACCAATGTTTATAAAGTATGGTGTTTATAATGTGGACGATGCCATGAAGTTGATTTTTAATAAGAATTCTCGGGACATATGTTTTTATACCGCCATGTTTTTATGTAAATCAATTCAGCTTAGGAAAAGTATGATATTTTAAATATTCACCTGTCAGTCCGCACAGTCCAGGGCGCTTTTCAAATCGGCACTGGTATCCTATCACCAGAATTTGAAGGCAGCCAGATGTCAGTATATAGTGACACAAATTGAAAGGGCAGACAATTCTTCCAAGGCATTATTTGATATTGTGAAAGACTTCACCACCCCGGTCGCCTGTAAATAACCATCAACTGAATCTCAAGAATTATGTGACTCACTGGCCGGCTTTTTTCAGCAAAAAATTGAGAAAATATACGCCAACTTCCCACCCCATGAACAGGACCCCCTATTATCGGAATGTTGTTTGGAAGGTCGCACTGACCAGGCTGAGTGTTTATTGGAACATTTTACACCTATCTCCCTTACGGAGGTCCTTAGAACCTTGGAAACTGTAAAATCGGGCTCCCCGGCAGACTCTTGCCCCCCCCAAGGTTATGGCACTTTTGGCAAACACTCTGGCCCCTACAGTGCAAACGATTTTTAATCTTTCGATTTCCAAAGGCGTGGTCCCAACCTCATGGAAGCAAGCCTTTGTCCGCCCAATACTCAAGAAGGCCACGGCCAATCCTCAGGACTTAGGCAACTACCGCCCCATCTCCTTGCTCCCTCTCTTGGGAAAAATGCTGGTAAGTTATATTAATCAGCAATTGAATAGACATCTAGAATTAAATAACATCCTGGACCCCTCACAATCCTGGTTCAGACGGAGCTTTAGTACAGAAACTGCCCTGCTGGCCGTAACGGATTCCTTGAGGATGACAATGGATGCAGGAGGCTCGGCATTTCTGGTCCTGCTTGACATCTCCGTGGCTTTCGATACCATCTCTCAAACGAAGCTCGCGGAGAGGTTGAGCTCTGTTGGTATCCAGGGTCAAGCCTTTAAGTGGCTGCAGAGTTTTCTGCAGGAGAGACACCAAACTGTCACCATGGGCCCAGTCAGTCCAAAAACACTCCGCTGAACAAAGGTGTCCCCCAGGGCTCCTGCCTTAGCCCCACCCTTTTTAATATCTATATGGCGCCATTGGCTAAGGTGGTGGAAGCCCTGGGGTTCGAAACAGTGCCATACGCCGATGACACCCAATTGGTGTTCAACTGTGGACCAGATAGAGAGGCCGATAGATGCCGATTCTGTACAGGTATGTTGGAGATTTCTAACTGGATGTAAAAAAACTATCTTCAGCTCAATCCAAGCAAGACTGAAGTAATCTTCTGGCAAGGCAGGAGAGTCATGGTCCTCGCACTGGTGGCCTACACAACTCGGTGCCCCTCCTGTGCTGGCACAGAGTGTTAACAATCTGGGCATCAAACGGAACCAAACCCTCTCAATGCAAGACCACATATCCTCAATAGCCGGGGCTTGCTATTTCAGGTTAAAGTTGTTGCGAAAAATCCTCCCCTTTATTCCCACGACTCATCGAAGGACGCTTACCCAAGCGATGATCATTAGCCGGCTAGACTATGGCAACGCCCTGCTAGCCGAGGTCGGAGTATCCCACTTGAGAAAGTTGCAGTTTATTCAGAACACTGCTGCCAGACTGGTTCTGAATCAACCAGCTGGCACCCCGTCACTGCATTTGCTGAAATCCCTCCACTGGCTTCCAGTCAAACAAAGGTCCTTTTTCAAGGTCTGTTGTTTGACTTTCTCTGCGCTTCAGGGCTTAGGTCCTGTGTATCTGCAAAAGAAAGTGGAAAGATACAGACCCACCTGGGCGCTGAGATCTCATTCGATGCGATTACTTTATGTGCCACGCATCAAGCGCAGCAGGTCGGGGGGTAGGGCCTTTTCCTATTTAGCCCCTAAATATTGGAACAGTCTCCCAGTGTCCCTGCGTGGAATTTCCTCTTATTATGCCGTTAGGAAACACCTCAAAGCTCACCTGTTTTAGTTGCCCTAATTTCTGTCTTGCCACTCCGCTCTCCAGCTGTGACTGAGGAAAGCGCCGAGATGCCCCCCGGTGATTCGTGCGCGATATAAGTTCATAACATAACATAACACATAACATAACATACCTGTGTTTATAACTGTATAACATTTTGATGTGTGCTTTTATGGTCATTGTATATAATGTACCGAATAAAGCTTCATGAAATGAAATGTGTTACCTCATTGGGAGAGTTCAGGTGCACAGCCACATAAGTGCATGTCGTTCTCCGGAGATTTTCACCTCCTATCTGCACTGATTTATAAGTGTGACTTCTTCCTCCACAGTTACCTAGTATGACAGGGAACTGGGCAGGAAAGTGAGATTTGAGAATGAGGATGTACTACAGAGGGTCTACACAAAATATGATGCACATGGCTTTTTACTCCTGACTGACAGGTGAGAGTGGTTCCGTCTATCCTAGTCTATCGTGAGTGACATGTTAAAAGACATACTTAACAAATCCAGTTCCTACTAGTCTGATCCTCCAGGATATATGGCAAATTATTTATAGTAAATATTTTTATAGCATTTTTAATTATTTATAGCATTTTTGTGACAAAGAATGGACACAGTTGCATTTTTTTGCTGCATTTTGCTATCACTTCTATTTACTTTTTTAGGTTGAGCCTAGCGGCAGCGCGCATTCCCTGCTCACTCTGCGAGGCATGCTGTATTGGAGTATGCACTGGAACACCTGCCCACTCTCCGCCCATATTTGTCATTGGCTTGTGTCATTGTCCTTTGTAAATGCTAGCTTCTGATTCGTAAATAGGCTTGTTAGTCCCTCTTTGGTACTGCCTTGTCTGCATTTGTTAATTTTATAACCCCAATAGCCCCCGGAAATTCCTGGGGGAGGGAACCAGAGGCGCAGGGCACTAGGAGCAGGCAGCCTCCAACATATAATGTTTAGCACAAATGGGGCCGCTTCCAGTTAAAAGACCAAGGTGCTAAAGTGTTAGGTTGTGAATGCAGGCATCTCACTAAAATGAAAGACTGGTCTCACACACCACCTGGTGTCATGCTTCATAATTGACCAGTCTTCGCCCTCTAAAAACTTGGTTTGATAGAGGGCGGGCATGCACCTGACGACAGGGATGCACTTCTAAGCTAAGTGGGGGCCCTTTTAAGAAAAAAGTGAGGTTAAAAAGCCATTACAGATGTAAAATTCATTTTAATGTAGCTGACATCTATATGGTATTTAAAATAAGTGAACGGTGTGATGGGGATTTTATTGTGCCCCCACTGTGGTGAGTGTGGTTGACATGTTTCTGCCATTTGGCCCAGAAGGGTCCATGGCATTCATCAGGACCTCAAATGAAACAGAGCGATCTCTACTCTTACCAGACTAAGGTGAGAGGGTTCCACTGCGTGGGGTGACCTCTGTCACACTCCACTATGATGCTGCTTGTATATTCAAGACTGAAAAACAAAAACAAACTTTTGTAGACAAGATCAAAACACTAAGGTCAATATGTACATAAAAGTTCATTCAGCCACATGCATGGACATTATAGTGAGTGGCTATATGTGACAAAACGTGACAAATGCCCTGGAAGTAATGAAAAAACATAAGACATACCTAACCAAACCCCTGCATATCAGAGAACAACTGTGGGTGTACTGACTTCGGACTTCGAAGAAGGAACTCAATGACGAGATTCCATGGCTACAACTTGGACAGTAAACATCTACCCTACCGGTCCGCTATCAGGAGCTCTACTAATTGGTCCTTTCACACAATATTATGACTCCATGGTCATGACTAGAATGCTTGGTATTTAACTTCTGCAGTCAATTCGTGTCTAGCAATTGTTCCTTCCAATGATTCAACATAGTATCAGGTAATATGTATTATATATTTTTTAAAATAATCAGTTACTGCTATGAATGGCATTGTTTATGCACTTCTCCAATAGAGCCACTCCAATACTGACCCATATGGTATAACAAGGGGTTTGCACCAAAAACCCTCCGTTTTCGTTTTTTCACTTAGTGAAAACTACATCTTCGGAAACCCCAACACCAGGCAGGTGATCCTTACACCTGGGCGTGTTTCTAAACCAGATGATAAAACCAAGGGATTGCATGAAAAACGTTTCTGTTTTATTTTTCCCCTCTCGAAAACTATCACATTAGAACCTTTATTCAGGCAGTTGTATGTAACACCAGGAGGCGACTTTTTCACTTGGCCTGGGCTGTCCTCTATGCAACATAAATCAGTGGCAGCGCTTTTGATGCAACACAACTCCTATGCGGATGCGCTGTGCGCAGACAATACAATGCTCACAGACTGGGGTAGACGAGACCACGCCCTTCCCTACTGTGATCGGCAATCCTCCAGGGGCAAATAGAACACCAACATGGACAGGCGGATGCCTGTCCCCGACATTATGGCCTCGCTACGGAGATCGGATGTCCATAAAAGGCTCCCTAAAGTATAGGACCGCACTCCAGGCAGGTCAGGTGGCGCGAGGGCATTTTGAGCGGCGCATTTAAAGACACTGGATCTCTATACCTGGAAGCCACGTTCACTCAATTAAAATGCTAATAACATCCACTGCCATTTACTAGCACTATAAATACCGCAAACACTCGAATCTCATTGATTAACGAGGAGGCGATAAGTACACATCTAGGTGCAGGCACGGGAGGTGCACCTTGAGGCAGTAAGAGAGTGATATTATGAATATTTTAAGTTCATAGATTATCATGCTTATACTGGTGCCATAAGAAATGTTTTTCTCTTCTTTTTGTTTTTTCCAAATAACCAGAGTTTGACTACAGTGGTCTTCCTCATTCACCCTCCTACAGGGCTATTTGGTCCCTATTCTAGGGTAAGATTTGTGGAATAATGTTACCAGAGGTAAATGCGTGCACAGATGATTGTCCTGTTTTGTCACATATAGCCACTCACTGTAATGTCTATGCATGTAGCTGAATGAACTTTTATGTAAATATTGACCTTGGTGTTTTGATCTTGTCTACAAAAGTTTGTTTTTGTTTTTCTGGCTTGAATATACAAGCCACATCATAGTGGAGTGTGACAGAGGTCACCCCACGCAGTGGAACCATCTCACTATAGTCTGGTAAGAGTGGAGCCCGCTCTGTTTCCTTTTAGGTCCTGATGAATGCCATGGACCCTTCTGGGCCAACTGGCAGAAATATGTCGACCACACTCACCACGGTGGGCGGACAATAAAATCCCCATCACACCTTTCACTTATTTTATATAACGTATAGCTACTTTAAAATTGATTTGACATCTATAATGGCTTTTTAACCTCACTTTTTTCTTAAAAGGGCCCACACTTAGCCTAGAAGTGCACCCCTGTTGTCAGATGTATGCCCGCCCTCTATCAAACCAAGTTTTAAAGGATGAGGACTGGTCAATGATGAAGCATGACACCAGGTGGTGTGTGAGACCAGTCTTTCACTTTTAGTGAGATGCCTGCACTCACAAACTAACACTTTAGCGCCTTGGTCTCTTAACTGGGAGCGGCCTCATTTGTGCTAAACATGCATTTGTTAACTTCCATAAAGACTGGACCTTTTACTTGGCTTGTTACACGGTCTACATTATAAATTCATGAGCACGTCCATCATTTCCTTGTGTTTGCTTTCTTCACCCTAAGTTGGCAGGGTATGCCCAGACGTGAGTCCTTTGCTCACTTTGCCACTGGATTCAAGCTAGCGTTTGCTGATGAGGGGTGTTGCCCCGGAACGGGTACCAGGATGCTTGTTCCCAGTCCAGGAAAGAGCTGGTTTGGCAGTTCGGACTGGACAGTTCCCATAAGGCACAAGGTCATGACTGATTTGCGGAAAGCTGGGACTGAACTAGGGTGGCGAAGTGAGCTAAAGAACGATGATGGATTCAACCCAGATCTGTGACTGAGAGTGAGTGACTGAAATATTTCAGCACTCCATCCATCATCTCCTTGTGTTTGCATTGTAAATGACAATGCCAATAGATCAAAATCTCGCAATTGCAAGACATATTGCTATGTAAATGCTTGTTATGTGCTTCTCTCTAAACGAGACCCTGACCAGTAACACTCAAAGTAAACCACTATCTAGTTCCTGCCCCACAAACACCACCCAAGAGAGCATGTCTCCCACCAATCCTGCATAGTTTTACATGTTTTTGTAGTTGCTAAAATGAGTGCTGTTAAGCTTCTTTCACCCTCACCCTGCCTTGATTGAACCCTTTGCACAAATCAATGACAGGATTCTGTCACCACATGCATGCTCCAATTTGTGCTCTGGTTCCGGTCACCCACTTTCCCCAACAAACAGCAGGTCCCAGTGGATACCCTGCTTCCCCAAAACACACTGATCAATACCCATCACCCTTACAGTACTTGATATGGGCTGCCCTTTTTACCACCCACCTTCCATCCTTTCCTCTTACATGGTAAGCACAAGCTTCCCTCAGACAACAACTTTTCAAGCTACACTCATAGAGTGGGTATAGCACAGACAAGAGCAGTGAAAGTATCATTCAGACATAACTGCTTCAAAATGGACAGCCGCAGGGCAAGCTTCCAACACAGAAAGAGATACAGCACATAGAGCTGTAAAGAACAGCCACATTTGGTCACATACAGTGCACTTTTGCAAAGGAGGCAGTAACAGAATCTTTATACACACACCAGTACAAAACAAGCTTGCCAGATACACAGAAAATATACAGCATGTGTGTCATAAGCTAGTGCTTTCCTTGCGAAACAAGTCCATCATAGTGAGACGGATTGCAAGCTTCCCTCCACACATAATAATAGTAAGCAGAATCAGTAAACGTTTTGCTCTATCCCGAAACAAGTACAACAAAGTGAGCAGCAGCGTAAGCATTACACAGTACACACACAGAGGAGCGTGTGTGCATGTGCGCATGCGCACATACACGCACATATATGTGCGCACACACACACAGGGAGCTGCAGAAAATGTTTTTCCTCGATTGTGAAACACATGAGACCAAATTCATAGTACATTACTTCCTCGTCCGTCTTCCTCCAAACTTAGGGGCCCATTAGGATGTCGGGCGGATTGCCCCCGCCAGGCTGGCGGTAGCCACTGCCAGCCTGGCGGGGGCAATCAGCCGACATCCTCACTTGTTTCCCCCACCTGCCATATTAGTATGGGGGGAGGGACCTCGGCGGACGGAAAGACCGTCCGCCACTTTTCCGCCCAGGTCGCCTTGCGGCCGGGGCGGAAAAGGAATAATATGGTGGCGGTGTCTGTCAGACACCGCCAGCCATATTATGATGGGCATTTTACAATGCCTTTCCGTGGCGGCAATGCCGCCATGCAAAGGCATGCGTTCTTCACTTTGGGGGCTCCCAAAGTGAAGGAGGGGTGGGGGTGCACACGGGGGGTACCTGTGGTACCCCCCCAGCATTTGCATATACAATGCGGTAGGCACCGCGCGGTGCCTGCCGCATTGTGTATGCAAATGCATACATGCATTTATGGCATTGTGGCGGGCGGTGCAGAGAGCACCGCCCACCACAATGTTATAAATGCAGGATGCGGCCGCATCCTAATACCACCCACGGGACCCCTGCCCTTATGGCGGGCGGTCCCAATCCACGTCAGGATGGCAGGCGGGCAAAGTCCGCCCGCCATCCTAATGACCCCCTAAGTATACTGACACAGAAAATGTAAAGTATACAAATCTTCACTTTAGCAGTCAGGAAGGGAAAGGCACTCTTACTCCGACAGAAGAAAGGGAAAGGAAGTGAGAAGAAAGGGAAAACAAGTGAGAGCAGAGATCCTCCATTTAAGGCACTGCTGGGAAAGCAGCTTTCATATTGGGAGAATTATTTCAGTTTGGCTAGGAAATACAATTCTGTGGGGGCAGGGAATCACTCATGATGTAAGGACTGTATCGTGGAAGACCTAGACACGGATAATGAAGATTACCAGTGAGTAACTGGGTCATCTCTCATTTTCAACACATCCCAAAATCACTACAGTATTTTCTTTGGCTGTTCCTTATCAAGGCTGTTACTATTTTTTCATATTCAGTATGTGAAACATCAAACATTCCTCACCTGGCCTTTTTTGCAGAGTTATCTCCAAACCTTTTACTTTCTTCCTCCTATTTTTCTGACCTTCCTTGTGTTGGCTTTAAAACTTTGGGCACTTTACCACTGCTAATCAGTGCTAAAGTGCATGTGCTCTCTCCTTTAAAATTATAGGATTATTGATTTACACCTGTTTGGCATATTTATTTTACTTGTAAGTCCATCGTACAGTGTTATTCCATATGATCAGGGCCTGTAAATGAAATGCTACAAGTCAGCCAGCTGCGCTGTTTTTACCACCCACAGAAGCAGCCTAACAAACATGTCTCAGGCATTCAACTGCAGGGTCTGCATTTACAGTTTACTACCACTTTGACTTGGCATTAAAAACGACTTAAAATTCAAGAGAGCTCTCACTTGAATGACTGTGTGCACTACAAATAACGTTTAAACATCATGAACATTCTTTTCAAAATTGAAATAAAGATAATCCATGGTATGCAAAATTATTCATGAACAAACTTCAAATGCAAAGTACTTGTCAAATAGCTGTTGTTTGTTATTGCAAAATCAACAAATTGATACACGCAACCTTGGTGTACGTTAAAGTTCATGTGACATTACCGACATGAATCATTTCTTCCATTAACAATAACAAGCTGGCTTTCAAATGTTTTGCAGAACAAAAAGCATTTTGAGGTAGCCTGATGCATTTTGGGACAACAGTCCCTTCCTCGCTGCCACTGTAATAAAACAAACAGATGCATTGTCTTTTTTAGAACAAAGATCCTTGTTGTTACATATTGAAACATGCGTCTTGCTAGCAAAACTGACACACACAGGGAGGGTGACAGTGTAACCCCGTTCTTCACGCATACCAAGACAGAAAGGTTGTAATGTTTAAGTGGTAAAAAAGGTCCAGCAAAAAATGAATGTGCCAATGATACTGCGCCCGGACAACGGGCCGCACGTTACCAATTATGGAAAAAGGGGAAAACCCCCAAAACTAAAGTACGGAAAAGAAATGATCTCATATGCTCGCCAAAAGCGGTCGCCTCGATAGGTATGGAGAATGCCGATAGAAGACAGCTGAAAGTTCCTAGGCGTAAACAGCACGTGGTCTCTGGGAGTTATAGCATCAACAGTGCTCTTGAAAGAAAAAAAGGAAAAAAGAAATTAGGTGAACTCTCCCTGCATGCAAGTGGTGCCCATATAGAATAAGAGAGTCAAGACCATGGTAAGAAGAGTGCTTATCACTAAACAAAAAAGGTCTACCAGCCGGACAGTCTTCGTTTCAAAGTTTTCCACGAAGTCACAAAACATCAAGAAAATTATCTTAAAAATATGGGAATTACTTACCCAAGAACCGGACTACGGGACTTCATTTTTGGAACAACCATTGTTCGCATACACAAGAAGTCAAAACCTCAAGGAGTTACTGTCCAAAAAAGAAGTTAGTAACAGCTTCCAATCACACAGGAATGAAAAAATGTTTAAATTGTGTTAACTGTAATAACGTCATACAACAAAAGTTCATAACCCATCCGAAAATATGAGCCAAAATCAATCTCAACCATTTATCTGATTGCAATACCATGAATGTAATTTACGGTATTAAATGTCTGTGCAACCTAATGTATGGAGGCAAAACTGAAAGAAAAATCTAAATTCGCATAGGAGAGCATAAAAGCATGATCAGGAATAAAAACTTGATCTCGAATCTAGTGGCCCATTGGCTCGAACAAGGACACAATATTACCCAGATACGTTTCACGGTAATTGAAAAGGTGACCATCAAGTAAGGAATAGACAACAACAGAAAACTTTCTCGGAGAGAAGTTTTCTGGACACGTAAACTGCAGACTATGATGCCAGATAGCTTGAACGACAAACTAGATTTGAGTTGTTTCCTGTAAACTCATCCATTTTTCCATATATCTCCAGACACACATCATTTCAACCATCATATAGATTCACCATATTACACTCGTTCTACACTTAGGTTTTTTTTATATCCGTTTATGCTATATTTCATGTTGGGGATTGTCCCACTTTTATTCAATTACCATGGTCTAGAATCTCTTATTCTATATGGGCACTACCTGCATGCAGGGAGATTTCACCTAATTTCTTCTTTCCTTTTTTTTATTTCAAGAGCACTTTTGACGCTTTAACTCCCAGAGACCACGTGCTGTTTACTCCTAGGAACTTTCAGCTATCTTCTATCGGCATTGTGCATACCTATCATGGTGACCCCATTTGGCGAGCATATGCGATCATTTCTTTTCCATACTTTAGTTTCAGATTTTTTCCCCTTTTTCCATAATTGGTAACGTGCGGCCCGTTGTCCGGGCGCAGTATCATTGGCACATTCCTTTTTGCTGGACTTTTTTTACCACTTAAACATTACAACCTTTCTGTTTTGGTATACGTGAAGAAAGGGGTTACACGGTCACCCTCCCTGTGTGTGTCAGTTTTGGTAGCAAGACACATGTTTGAATATGTAACAACAAGGATCTTTGTTCTAAAAAAGACAATGTATTAATTGTTTTATTACAGTGGCCCCCGAGGAAGGGACTGTTGCCCACAAATGCATTGGGCTACCTCGAAATGCTTTTTGTTCTGCAAAACATTTGAAAGCAAGCTTGTTATTGTTGATGAAAGAAATGATTCATGTTTGTAATGTCACATGAACTTTAACGTACACCAAGGTTGTGTATATCAATTTGTTGATTGTGCAATAACAAACAACAGTTATTTGACAAGCACTTTGCGTTTGAAGTTTATTCATAAATAATTTTACGTATCATGGATTATCTTTATTTCAATTTCGAAAAGAATGTTTATGATGTTTAAACGTTATTTGTAGTGCACACAGTCATTCAAGTGAGAGCTCTCTTGAATTTTTGGGGGATTCATGTATACATGGGATAGGCAGCCCACAAACACTGTGTAGCACACCCAAACATCCACAGATTAAAAAACATACACCTAACTATCATTGACTTGACGTTTCTATTTGTTCAACTCTGGTGTGCACTGCTTACTTCAGTTTTTTGCATTAAAAACTACTTGTCAAGCTTTAAACTCTTTAAACTCCCGTTTTACAACATATTGGTCACCCCTAAGGTAGACCCTAGGTAGCCCAATGGGCAGGGTGCTTTGTAGGTAAAAAGTTGGATATGTGCCTTTATTGTGTGGCATGTCCTGGCAGTGGTGAAGAACCTATTTTGTTTCTCACTACTGTGAGGCCTCCTCTCATGAACTAGCATTGTGAATTGCCTTATATGTTTTTAAGTGGGAATGCCTGATCTGAATTGAGTAACATTGATTTGTTGGGTATGCTTAGAATGGTAGTGATATATCCTGCTTACTTATGGATTATTTTTTACTATTTTAGAAATGCCACTTCTAGAAAGTGTGTATTTCTCTGTGCTTATGACTCCTTGTATTTTTCAGCCTGCTCCACTCCATGTCTGGGTCTGGTTGACAGGTACACTTTATGCGTATTTTCTAGACAACCATCACACAGGAGGGGTTGGGTGTGACAGGGTTATATCTGCATTCATCTGCATACTGATGGTCTTCCTGGGCTAGGATAAAGGGAGACGGGAGTGGGACACTCTTACATTTGTACAGGCTGTGTAGTGCCTTCACGCAAAGGGCTGATTTACCCCCTACTGATGTCTGGGGCCAGGGCGGGGGTTGAAAGGGAGTGTTGTGTACTTCTAAGGTTTCTTTTGAAGTCACCTCTTGAACAAAGACATTTTGGAGTATAAGTAAGGGTGCTCTGACCCAATAATTTTAGACACTGCTTGGGGACTGTAACCAGACGCTACTGGCTTTACATGTTGGACATTGCCAGGGAATTGCTTTGATACCAGGAGAAACCACCATTAGGACTATCTGCTTTGCTCTGTTGACCTGGTACCTGCTGGGCTGTAGGAGGTACTGCCACCTATCATCTTCCCTGATTGTGCTGGCCTGCCTGTCACCTGCTTGTGACCCCAGTGCGATCCAAGAGTGTGTTGGCTTGCCCACTGGTTGTTTCCAGTTCCAAGGTCATCAAAGGTTGCACCTGTACACCGCTGCCATGGGACTCTTGTTGTTTGGGAGTCTGGCAGCAGTTTGGATTACAGTAGGAGCTATGCTGAAGTGCTCCCTTCTTGCCAACCTATTTTACTGCCAGTGCATGGTGAAGCACTGCTGGGGTCCAACTGAAAGTGATTGTGGAGCGCTTTGCTGCCATAGGAATATAGCGTGTGCTGAGTGCGCCTCATCATTACTGAATGACCTTTGAAAAGAGAGGCCTGTGTCGAGGCCCCCGCTCCTTGGCAGATAAACCGATGCGTGGTTGATTGCAATGAGGGGGGTCTGGGATTTTGATTCAAGGGGCACTTCCAGGCAGATAAGCATGTCAATGTGCTTGCCACACCGGTGTTGAGGGAAGTACAACTCACATGGAAGCCTCCTGTGTTAGCTAGGAGTGTGCCTAACTCTCCCTGGGTAGAGGGGTACCTTTATACCATTTTTCAAGTACGGGCAGGCTACACCCAAGAAGGCACCTCTTGCCGGAGGATCGAAGTGCTGAGCAGCACTGGGCCCCACCTACCCCTTGGAGGGGGAGGCCGTCACAGCGGTGCCCGTTCACTGAGTTCACAACACTGGTAACTTGTCGGGTGCCCTGGTGTGGGCGGGCCCTGGTACGGTTGTGGATCTGCTTCCCATTGGATTTCCTTCCCTAGGGATTCGCACACCCTCGGGCAGCTGCACCTGGTGATTAAGCACGCGGGGGACTGGATGTGGTCTCCCCGCACAGGGTTAACGTTGATGCCTTCCCCCCTTTCTGGGTAAGATGTACCTGAGAGTACCAGTTCCTTGTTGGTACATGATGGGTGAGTCCACTATGGAGGCTCCCGATCTGGAATTGGTTACCTTGGAAAAACAGGAAATGACATCATATTGCATAACGACGATGACCAGCGTTTTGTGTTGGGAATGCCATTGTGACCACAGGTCTCACAATAATCTACCGTATATCACATATTAAGAGTGCAGATGTGCTGCACCCTTTGCTCTTATGGGACTATTTGGTGATCTATGTGTTTATAGAGACTTATAATGGTCAGTGGTGACTCGTGTTTTATTCTATAATCTGTCACATTTCATGCTTTGATGTAGCAATATATTATAATTCTGATTCTGGTACTGTCAGGATTGACATAGTATGCACTGTATTTGTTATTCATGCCATTTTGGTATATGTTCTGTGTACAATACACTATATATATTTTTACATAATTTTTTGTGGAGTCTCTTTTGTGGTGTATTTATTGTATTGCTGTTGTGCTTTATCGTTATAGATAACGGGGTAACCCATAAAGTCAAACCCGACCTGGATACAGTACAGGAATATAAACGTGGTCCGTGACAAGTTTATCATAAGGTAAATTAATTACATTCAACAGTCTGTATTGTGTGGGTTACTACAATACTGATAGTCAATATCTCCGCATATAAACACAAACATGCGCTCCAATCACAATTTATGAATCCATGTATTGGGAGACCACATAAGTAGATGCGCCAAACAAACCAAAGTTATTCACAAAACATTTATTAGTTTGTCGTAATTTGTTCAATGAAAAATTGGCCGCGCGCAGAAAGAGGAAGATGGGGAGGGAAGTGGAGGTGATGGGTGGTAGGAGTGTGGATCAACGAATTGGGAGAAAAAACAATTTGATGCTTTCCAAAACACTGGTAGTCAAGTCCAGTTATAGCGACCTGTCTTGTTGTGCTTTACACATACCTCTGATGCTAAGCCTGACTGGTCTGCACCAAACTACCACAGGGTGAGTACAGTTTATTGTGGGTGTGCAACTTACTTGCCCTGGCTAAAGTGATGGGTTCTGCCTGGCCTAGGTGCATATCCTAGCCAACCAGAAACCCCCTTCTAGCACATGGAATCTTAATTATTGAGCACACATTGCTAGGAGTCTGGTGTTCATTAGTGGTATACATTTATTAAACAAGATGCAGCATTAAAATTATGAGTGAGCTAGATCGATCTCTTGAGGGCTTTGTATGAATGAGGTCCCCTGAGAAATATCCTTAAAACATGCTGGTATAAAATATGTAAATGGGTGAAGCTTATAACTGTGAAAACATGATCTTGAGTCATATTTCTTTAGTGTGAAGGTCTCCCTCTGCACCAATATAGTATGACACGCACTGTGGACATTTGCACAGTCCATGTATTTGTAGTAAGACAGAAACTAGTTTTCAACATTGGCAACCAGAAGAGGAATTTCAAGAAATGAATGAAGTCAGCAAGGTATTCATGTATTGCATCTTTTGTCTCAAGGATGTCTCAGGTTTTCTCTGTGAGAACATCCTGACACCTGCTCTTTAGATATGTTTTGCTGAAAGTAACATGTTTGTGTTGCATGTTTACGGTCCATAGATGTGTACTGAGAAAAAGTGTATATAAACTGCTCAAACTTGCATGCATGTTAGCATTACATGCTCTAACTGGTATTATTTGGATGCAAACTCTACTCGGCTGAAATGACAAATTTGTACCTGTTTTTGCATTAAAAGCACGTTAGTCGTTTGGTTCCCGACGCGTTGTGTTTCATTTTAAAAATAATGTTGCAAGCAAGCATAGCAAATGAGCCAAATGCTTATAGAGATGGTAGGGGAGAAATACTTTATAAGGACATTGAAAATATAGCAGCCAGTATAGGAATTTGTATTGTTTTGAGAAGTAAAGGCCACATACTTGATGGGTGCTGTGACTAAACTCCCACAAGCCTCAAAGAGTCAGACTCTGACAGGAGGCAATACCCATAAAAAGTCACTTTTTTTCTCCTGAAAACATATTGACACATGAACACGTTCTGACACGCAGAAGAATTATCCAACTTCACAGGAAATATCATTGCTAAAAGTCCCTTAATAAAAGTGTCCATACATTCAGGACTTGTTCTTAGAGAACCACTCTATGCTTTTCAGGAACAGGAGCTCCTCGGCATTCCAAGACAGGTCTACAGTGAATATACAGTTTTAACTAGTCCACAAGATTTTAGTGCAGCAGCATTCACACCTTTTGTCCAAAAGTACCTTCTGCCCTTTCCAACCACAGGAGAAATGTTTCACGAAGAAGGCAGGAGAAATGTCCAGATGTATCTGGCCCACTGATTTTCTTTCAGAAGGCCATAGATTTCTCAGCCATGTGACAAACCGCACTCCCCTGCCAGAGGAGAAACGTTCCACAGAGGAAAGGGGAATGCACTAGCAAGGCCTATATCTCTGTATGCCTGGGATTCAACAAGGGTACCACTAACTCTTGAGATTTCTGATTCCAGAGATTCTATGTAGACATTTCTTAAATTGGTCCTCAGTGAGACAGGAATGACTTCCTCTTTCTTAAGTGTAGCAAATAACGAAATCTTCTTTTCATCATCTGTTCCAGGGATATCTCTCCGGAAATTTGGTCAAAAAAGACATTTTAAATTCTGAAACTTCTTAGCAACGGACTATGCATTTGGCTATAATCTCCCAGCTATTGACTATGAGCTCCCCACATATAGGATGTAAATTCAGTTTCCCCCTCTGGTATTGTGCAGCAGTATGACCCAGCTCATGTTTTACAGACATGAATTTAGGTAAAAAGCAAACCCTCAGGTTCCTTCACCCCAGATATTATCACAGAGGATCCTTTCCTTTTTGTTTTAAGCTCTCCTAGTATCCAATCCATAGAGCTGACACACTTACTCCTGTCAGGCACCGAAGTATATCTCCACCCCATCCCCGATCTGCTAAACCCCTCTCATGCAGGTTGCATTCAGAATGCTGCCTCTGTTCTATTGGTGATGTAAGCATATTTTTTCGATTGACGTGTTTTCTATTTGGAAACTCTGTAATTCTCAATTTTAATATTTTTTCAAACTGTCCTTCACAATTAGAAGACAACATAAGAAAAATAAAGAAATAATGTATTCAATCTCTGAACCAACTACTTACAACTTATTGGCCTTATTTACAAGCCCCTTCCGCCACTGCGCATCACTTTTTATGGGGTTAAAAGTGATGGACCGGCGGCTTGAGGGGCTTGTAAATAAGCCCCTCAATACTAATCTGTAACGGCTATTCAGGCATGTGTAACCATTGCTTTAAATGGGCTGGTACTCTACGGTACGGAGTACCAGCACCTTTTCATTTTGAGAGGGAGAGTAATGTAATACTTTTAATCGGAGAGTACCGGCACTTCTCAGTAACAAGCAGGTACTCTAGTATTTCTATTTTTCCATCTCAAGCACTGCACTAACCTGTAAGGCCTGGATGCCAATCACGTGTTCTCATCTCTTCCGGTGACCTTCTAGGAAAGTAGCAGTGGCTTTTGTTTGCAATAAGCGCATGAAGCAGGTGGGATTGATAGTTCAGCTTAGAACGTTAATTCCTTTTATTAAGCTATGCCGCGGTGGTTAGGCACACCGTATTTAATATTCCTGGAACTGATCAAGTACTGCAGGCAATACAATGCCGGCCACATCAACAACTTTTCCATACAAGAGAATCTATACGCTAAGAAATTGGTTTTAATACGAATTTAATATAAAAATTTGAGATTTGAGTTTGCAATCCATGTTATGCATTCGAAATATGCTCTGCAGCCCTGGCTGCAGAAAAAGTGCACTGCTAAAAGCACATGCTGAATTTAAAGATGCAAATAGGTAAAACTTTCCCCTTAATCCTGCACCTTGTGTGCACATTGACGTTTGAATTGCTAAAATTAATATGGCATCTCACACAGGCACAGCCAATGGGAAAAGAGAGCCCAACAGAGTCATATTCAGGGAAACTAGAATAATGCATCAAGAGAGGGCCAAATTATTCGGCAGGGTTGACTAAATTATGCAGGAAGTAAAGGCAAATTATGCAGCCACAATACAGCACATTCTGTGATAGTATTCCAGTGACCCTGGTCATAATGAATAGCCACAGGTGGGTCAACCGTTGTCACTCCATTGAACATTAGCCGTGCAATGTCCATGCAACATGGTTTGACAATCATTCCGTAAAAACTGAATCGCATTTGTGAGTTTACAGGGTCGCACCTAACAGTGTACTGTGGGGTCCCTTGCTTTAAGCATCTCGGGTAGTAGCTGGGCACAGTTTTTTCAAGAAAGAAAACACTTGTGAGGTAGAAAACATTTGTGAAGATTCAGTTATGCAATTCGCAAAGCTAGTGGAGATTCCAGGTTATACATTTTCCTTTGCACAGGCAAAGATTTCTGAGCATTTTCAGATCATTTTCAGCATGCCATGAGATCATTTCACTTTAATCAAACCAAGCCACGACTTCCAGAGTTATTCTATGCACAATAACAACTGTATGTTAAGCTTTTGTGGAATAAATTGCGGAAAAAGTCTCATGGTCATGTGGGAGAAAGCAGACACCTTTGAAACTTACAGCTAGATTCATGAAAGACCCGTTTTGCGAGTCTATAAATGCGATTCATAAGGAATCGCTATTACAGACTCGCAAAACGGGATTCATGTAGGAATCGCAATATTTATTGCGATTCCCACTGATTCCTTATTTGCGATGAGCTAATTGCTAATCGCAAATAAACTCCCCATTCATTCCTATGGGCCTAAAGGCCCATAGGAATGCATGGGGAGTTATTCCTTATTTGCGATTAGCAATTAGCTAATCGCAAATAAGATTGCGATTTCAAGGGTGCCAGGGGTGTCCAAAGGACACCCTGTAGCACCCCTGAAATGTAAATTTACACAGGTGTTGCGCACACACATGTCCAAAGGACATGTGTGTGTGTAACATGCAATTGAGAAAAATGCACTAAAGTGCTTTTTTCTATTTTTTCGCTATTTACCACGAAGTCAGACTTCGTGGTAAATAGCGACCAAAAATAGCGAATTCGCTATGTAGAAATGGTTGATGAATTGCATTTAAGGAATCTCAAATAGAGATTCCTTAAATGCATTTCCTCGCAAATGTGCGAATTCTATATTAGCGAATTTTGCATTTGGGATGATGAATCCCAAATGCAAAAATTGCACTCGCAAAGGGCCAGATTCTCAGAATCCGGCCCTTTGCGAGCCGATTTTATGTTGATGAATCTACCTGTAGTCAAGGTATGAGGGCTTCAATAGAATATTTTGAAGTATTCAAAAATTCCCTTCAACTTCTCATACCTCTACTCTGAAGCAGAGGTACGCATCGGATATGGTTCTCCTGGGACAGTTCCTCAAACAGGCTACAAAACAAGCATTTGCAATGCAATATGTCTCACATTTACAGACGTTTGTGCTATTGGTGTTGTAAATGACAATGCCTTTTATTTATGTTTTGGTTTTTAAAACATAAATAAAAGATATTGTCATTTACAATGCCAATAGCTTAAACTCTCTCAAACCTGAGACCTATTGCATTCCAAATGCTTGAAGGCTTCACTGAATTGCCCCCTTCTGTCTCCCATTGCATTAGAAGAGCTGCCTGTTTGCTACGAGTTAAATAAACAAGCGGTGGTTACAACTGCGCACGAGAGGCCCTCCCGGCCTCCCACAGTGAGAGAAACTCAATAAAGAAAATAGTGCTTACAGACTAAAGAAGACTACTGTGTAACAACCGATGTAAAAGGGCCAAGCCTCACGGTAGGTTACAAATGAAGACAAGGCAGTACTAAGGAGGGACTACCAAGCCAAATAAGGAATCAGAAGCCAGCATTTAGGAAGGACAATGACACAAGCCAATGAAAAATATGGGCGGAGAGTGGGTGGGGCTTCGAGTACATACTCTAATACAGCATAGCTCGCAGAATCGCAGAGCAGCGCATACGCTGCCCAGGCTCAACCTAAAAAGATCTCCCATGCCTTGCTCTGTTACTCTACAGGCCTTGTCCTCACTCTGTAAAGTAATGATAATCTATTTTAACACAAGGCCACACAGCCAACTATGGTACTTTCTACCTTATGTTAATGACTGTACCAACTGTGAACCTCTTTGGAAATAGCTGGACTTAATCAACGTGACCATTCAAAAGTAACCTTTCCATTAGCTTGCTAGCTTCAGTTGCTTGTTGCTACTACTTAAAATTGTCAATGTTCTTTACGTTTCTGCTGCCTCAAGTTTTCAATAAATAATATCTAAAAAGAATGATAATGCGGAGAGGATATAGCCCTACGGCTAGAACGGCTAGAGTGGTCAATCAATCAATTAATTAATCATAACATTTGTATAGCGCGCTACTCACCCGGAGGGGTCTTAAGGCGCTGGGGGAGAGGGGTCCGCTACTGCTCGAGAAGCCAGGTCTTGAGTTGCTTCCTAAAGGAGAGATGGTCCTGGGTTAGCCGGAGGTGGATGGGGAGGGAGTTCCATGTCTTGGCTGCCAGGTAGGAGAAGGATCTTCCTCCGGTGGTGGCTCTGCGGATGCGTGGAACGGCGGCGAGGGCGAGGCTGATTGATCGTAGCTGGCGGGTGGGAGTGTAGAAGGTCAGGCGCTTGTTGAGGTACCTGGGGCCCAGGTCGTGGAGAGCCTTGTGTGCGTGGGTGAGGAGTCTGAACGTGATCCTCTTGCTGACGGGGAGCCAGTGCAGGTCTCTCAGGTGTCCGGAGATGTGGCTGTGTTGGGGGATGTCCAGGACGAGTCGTGCGGAGGCGTTCTGGATGCGTTGGAGTCTTTTCTGAAGTTTGGCTGTGGTTCCGGCGTAGAGGGTTTTTTCCGTAGTCCAGTCAGCTGGTGACGAGTGCCTGGGTGACCGTCTTCCTGGTTTCGGTGGGGATCCACCGGAAGATCTTTCGGAACATGCGCAGGGTGTTGAAGCACGATGATGAGACGGCGTTGACTTGTCTGGTCATCGAGAGGGAGGAGTCCAGGATTAAGCCCATGTTACGTGCGTGGTCCGTTGGCTTGGGAGTAGTGCCCAGGGCAGGGGGCCACCAGGAGTCATCCCAGGCGGAGGGTGATGATCCCAGGATGAGGACTTCTGTCTTGTCTGAGTTAAGTTTCAGTCGGCTGTTCTTCATCCACTCGGCGACGTCTTTCATCCCTTCGTGTAGTCTGGTTCTGGCGGTGGCGGCACCGTTGGTGAGGGAGAGGATCAGCTGGGTGTCGTCGGCGTAGGAGATGATGTTGAGGTTGTGTTGGCGTGCGATGGCTGCGAGGGGGCTCATGTAGACGTTGAAGAGGGTGGGGCTGAGTGATGATCCTTGTGGTACGCCGCAGATGACTTCGGTGGCCTTGGATCTGAACGGGGGGAGGCGGACTGTCTGGGTTCTTCCGGCAAGGAACAAGATGATCCACTCCAGTGCCTTCTCTTGGATTCCGATGTTGCTGAGGCGCTGCACTAGGGTGCGGTGGCAGACAGTGTCGAACGCTGCGGAGAGGTCCAGGAGGATGAGGGCCGCTGTTTCCCCATTGTCGAGCATGGATCTGATGTCGTCAGTGGCTGCGATGAGGGCGGTCTCGGTGCTGTGGTTGGCTCGGAAACCGGACTGCGAGTGGTTGAGGGATCCGTTTGTCTCGAGGAAGGCGGCAAGCTGTCTGTTGACGGTCTTCTCGATGAGTTTGGCAGGAAAAGGGAGGAGCGAGATGGGGCGGTAGTTCTGGAGGTCGGTGGGGTCCGCTGTTGGTTTCTTCAGGAGGGCGCTGAGCTTGGCGTGCTTCCAGCTCTCCGGGAAGGTGGCGGTGTTGAAGGAGGTGTTGCTGATGTCCCGGAGTTGGGGTGCGATGATGGAGTCGGCCTTGTTAAAGACGTGGTGGGGGCAGGGGTCAGTGGGTGATCCGGAGTGGATGGTGTTCATCGTGCGGGTGGTGTCTTTGGTGCTGACCGGGGTCCAGGCGCGTAGGGTGGTGGTGGGGGGCGTTGGTTCGGAGGTTGGGTGCGTGGTCTGTGCGCCGAAGCTGTTGTGTATGTCGGCGATCTTGCTGTGAAAGAACGAGGCGAGAGAGTCGCAGAGGTCTTGCGAGGGGGTGATGTCGTTGTTTCCGGCGTTGGGTTTGAAAAGCTCTTTGACGATGCTTGGGAACTAGGTTCGAGTCGTGGCAACGGCGCTCAACATACTGTGATTCTGAACAAATCACTTATTCTCCCCGTGCCTAACAAAACTATGAATGTGTTCCTCTGTAACGAAACTGGTGCTCATGTAAAGCGCTCTGATACCCGATGTCTCGGGTTTAGATCACGCAATAAAAAACTCAAATTATATATATATTTCTAAATATTACCTTTTATTGGGTCAAAGTAATGTGGTGTTACTTCCTCTGTTGTCATGGAGTAAATAAGGATGCAAATTATTACATTCACTTCCCTATGATGTTGGTGAAATGACACACTACTTTGTAGAACAACATGTTACTTTTGAGGCAGCATCACCTCTTTCCTGTTGTACTCTACACTGTCATATCGCAGTAGTGGCAATCTCGAGCTATTCAGAAAGTGGTGGTTACTGTTTTGTAGTTATCCCCTTCCTTGAAGTTGTTTGTCTTCTGAGACACCATTTGCCAATGTTGCCTGGTTAATCTTTATACAATATTACCTGACAATGTCACATATGTGTTTCTAAATATATAGGTTTGAAAGTAAACCAAGTTTGTTTCACATACAATAATGCGTACGCCAAGGGCTTTAAGTGGGATGAAAAAACAGGGACGGTCTCTTAAAGGGGCGAGGCCACTGTGATTATGGGCGTGGCTAAAAACAAGTAAGATAAAAATCTGTGCTTAGCATAGTGTGCCACCTAATTTGTATTTTGCTGTTTCTGTCATTGCATTCAAATATATGATACAACAAGTAACACCATACCTATAACAAGTCAGGACTATTGTCTTTGTCAATGGTTGTTAGTTGCATAAGATAAACAGCAACTATGGCTTGTATATAATATTGAAAAAGCTTCCACTTAAAACCCTGGTGACACCACGACAATGTCGCTGCTCCTGAGGTTCAGAAAGAGATGAGAAATCCAGAGAGAAAATGACTCTCTCTAAAGGATTTTCCTCCCCCCTACAACTCTCACCTGGCATGACGTCAAGCCTTAACCTCTCCACTAGTTAGAAGTGAGCAGTGTAAGCAGCACACATCGATGTGCCTGCTGTCACTGCAGTCCGGGAAAAAACGTACCGTCTGTGCTAGGGTACAAAATAGAGGCCGATAAAGACATGTTTCGAGGCCTCCGCACAGGTGAGACCAGGCCCACTTAAAGCCTTCCGTACGCCGTTCAGCGAGAATTAGGGTAGCATTGCTATCTTCAGCTGCAGTAACACCAATGAGCTACTGGAGAGTTCATGACATTTCCTCCTATCCCATTACTGGGTGATTATTGCTTGGGGGGGCAGGCACTAGCATAAATTCAGCTCACTCTGTCTAAACCCTACCATGAGAGGTAGACGGACTCTGGATAAATGATGCTCACCAGAGTACCATCAGTTACTTTGTCTGGACAAGAGATTTCCGTAGAAGGGGGTGGGACTACGGAAATGTTCTAATGTTCTAAAAAATTACTTAAATCTTCTGGACGTTGAAAAGACTTTGAGAAGTTATCCTTTCAAATACGCATCGTCGACGGATCAAAAAGACCATATTTGTAGCCTAAACTCCGTAGTTGAGGATGAAGAGCAGTGAATTCTTTGCGAAATGAGACAGTTTCTTTGGCGAAATCTTGATGAATGAATATTTTGTTTCCATTTACCATCAATGAAGGAATTTCTTTAGCTGTTTTTCTGATTAGAACCAAATGATGGTGTCGAAGAACTTTGAAAATCATTTGTCATGGTTTTGTGTGATGAGGGTTCCTATGTGAGGGAATCCTATGAGCTTTGTTGATTTCAAACCTTTCTGAAAAATTAATTTGTAAAAGACCCCGCAATAAATTCTCCAAATATAATCTACAGTTAGTTCCCTCAACATCTTCAGGTAAATTAAATATGCGTAGATTGTATTGCCTATTATGGTTTTCCAAGTCCAATAATGCAGAACACAAAGGTGACATTTTTGTTACAAGTGGAGTAAACGTGTTAATTTTGACCGTATTATCTTTTATTTTAATGGAGTTATCCGATATTTTCATTGATAGGCTGGCCATTTCTTTACGTACATTGTTTGCTGCAGATGCAATCGTGTCTGTATTAATACGAAGAACCTGAGGAGGAGAAACGTGTTGCTGCCTCCATTTATTATTAATAGCACTTTTATTTTCCATTTTCAAGTAAAAAGAGTCAGAGTTATACTAGCAGAAGCAAAATAACGTGTGAACAAGTTAATGCAGTGGAAACACCTTAGAAATGACTGGTGCAGCAGCTAAAATGAGCTGGGGAGTGGCTAGGCACAAGCCATGCCCTTTCCTGAAAGCTGTCTCCGCCCCCTTGTTGACAGAAAGCATGGCTGTACCTGGAACCAGTGCAGGGAGCAGGAACCAGGTGAAGAAAAAACCCACTTCTGCAAGGCAGAATCCACTGAATTTGCTCGACAGTACTGGTGAGTGCTTTATAAATGCAGCGACCTCCTCCTGGGTGAGTTTCTGACTCAAAATTCGGCATTATATGACGAAAAACGGGCATAAAACGTGGAAAGATTCATGTGGCGGCCATCTTGGAACGCGCGCTTGTTTCAGATAACATTTTAATGCACCTGGACACCAGGAGACATTAACAGGCCTGGCAGAAGTTTTGTAGGGCCAGAGGACATCGGGGAAGCAGATAAAATGGCAAGTAAACCATCAAGTAGTGGGCAATAATGCAACAAGATTATTGATAATGATGCCAGGTTTGATTTAAATGAAACATCTATAAATATGTTTTGCTGTAGGTCCTAAGGACCCTGAAAAGGTGGTGCCTGGGGCATAATGACCATACTGCGGTGACCATATCCCTTTACGTAACACCCCTCCCCCCTCCAACACCACCCTTGTGACTGCTCTGGACATACACACACCAGAAGGCACAGACATAAGGGATTCGGACACAGGAGGAGATAGACCCAAGTAGACTTGGACGTCACACAGTATGTAGGTATAGGTAAGAGGATGCAAGCGGATAAAGACAGTGGGAGACAGACAAGAAAAACAGTGTGTTGGACCTGTCAGCCTTAGGGTTGTCTTCCCCTAACTTTTTGCCCTTTAGCCTCTCATTTTTACCTTACCTTTTGTTGGACTTAGGACTCTGGGCGCCTCACCACTGCTAAACAGTGCTGAGGTGCAGGTGCTCTCCCCTAAAACCTTGTGAGGCTGGCATATCTGCCGCAAGCCACTGCTACCATTGGGAACCTCCCCTTATGGGATAACTTCTGACAGGGACCTAATAAGTCTGTCATGTTTGGTCTTGTGGGACTCGGGGGGGGAACCCTTTCCAATGATATATGGGGTTTGGGCACTACTATGCTAGGGATCCCACTTTTATAAAGTGGGCCTTTTCCTGCCTACACTTAGATTAGGCTCTGCAGATTCCCCCCTCCCCTCTGCATACTGATAGCCTGCCTGGGTTGGGAGGTGGGAATGGTGATTCACACCTTCTTCCCTGGGATGAGCTGTGATGGGCTGCCCACTGTAGCCGTAACGGCCTGTCTCTCGTCACTGTGACAGCTAGGTCAGGGAAGGCAGGGAACATACCAGAACTCCCTGGACTCTTCCAGAAGCCCCTGCCCCCAGACCCTTCCAGAGACTTCTACCACTTTCTAGGCCTTAGACTGAAAGATATATAAGGGAGGGTCCTGGCCTCACTTCTTTGTTACACTGCTGGACCCGGAAGAATCCCTGCTGGAGTGAGGACTGCTGCGCAAGAGGATTGCCACTGGGAAGGAGGCTGACTGCTCCAAGGAACTGCTGCCCCACAACCTGCTGAGCTGCCCTACTGTCTGCTGATCCTGCCCTGCATGGGAGACTGCAACATCACCACCAGAGTGTCTCCACAACATCCCAAAGGAACTACTTTTCTTTGAACCACATTTTAAAAAGTCTTCAGCCTTTTAAAGATTGCCTTTTTGGGACTGCACCCTTTTTAAGCTAAAGGAAACTACCTGTCCTTGGACAACAGCGTTTTAAAGACTACTCTTTGGAACAGCAACAACACTCTCAAGATTTGCCCTGCAACACTGTGCCTACCCTCAGCACTGCTTGCCCCGTGATCCTCCCGAGGGCTCTATGATTGCCTCTGCTTCTGGTGCAAGCCGACTGAAACTGGCCCTGAGGTCACCGCCACTGGGACCGGAGCACGGTTTGTAGCGCTGAGATACGGAGCGTTGTGTGGCAGAAGGCTCTGTCGTTGCCCCGGACTTGGTGGCACTGTTAAGCGCTTTGCTAAAGGAGCGCTGTGTGGCCGTGACCCCCACCCGTGCACCGCCTGCTGAGCCCGAGGCCCCAGGGGAAGAGGAGCCTCGCACCCGCGCCCGCAACCACCACCCCAGGTAATGCCTCAGTGCAACCAGGCTGCTGCGAGGGGGCGGGGTGCGGGTTGGCCGGGTACCTGGAGTGTAAGTTTTCTGCTTGGCTGGGAACCGTCCTTCACTGAACGGCCTATGGGGGCATAATTACTTGGTAATTGACACTGGGGCATTTTTTGAGCATTACCAGCAGCGCCTGGGCAGCCGCACTTCCTACGCTGGGAGCATCATTTCTATGAGAGGCACACTTATTACGCTACAACGGAACTTTGGCCTAAGAACCTTCCCCCATTGAATTTTGACCATAAGAACCTACCTCAAGTGAACTTTTGCCATCCAAGGACACTGTGAGAAAGACATTACCAGCAGGAGCCCTTGGCACACCTGAGCTTTTGGTGATTTGATCAGGCCTGGGAACTGGATTCATTCTTATTGATTATTGATCTTGCTTGGAAACTGGAATCCTTTTTTATTATTGACCTTGCCTGGGGCTGGATTTACCTGCTTTTGGTTCTCGCATAATTTTTAGATAAAGAAATTCTTATTCTTATACAAAACTGGTGTGGTGTTCCTCTTGTGAGTGTTTTTACTGTGTCATCGCCGTTGTGTGTTGCACAAATACTTTACACATTGCCTCTGAAGTTACGCCTGTGCTGCTCTGCGCCAAGCTACCAGGTCGAAAACGGTGGTCCCTACTTGGACTAGGGTGCATACCCCTGCCAACTAGAGACCCCGGTTCTAACACAGTGGCACAGGCAGATAGGGAAAAGTGGTCACAGGAACAATGGGAGACATGAATATGGGGAGACAGGAATATGGGATGACAGGTGCAAGCGTGACATGGAGACATGAGCATACATTAAAATACAAGAACAGCATAAAACCAGAGGGACAATAGTGCATGCACTGATATAGGAAGACATAAACTAAGGTACATTGAGGTAGGACAAATGAACCGCGACTCTGAGAGGAACACACAGTGGGACAGGGAGAAACATATTCTAGGGCAGGAAAGCACTTTGTAGGCGGACTCATAGAACTTGAAACACTAATTACCACATGTTTATTTCAATCAATGTCTTTCTCTTGTTTGTGCTCATTCACACGTGGCATTTATCAATAACAAGGAAAGCACTTCAAACACAAGCTTATACAAATACCAATAAAATGATTAAAAGACTACTAAAGAAGAATTATAAGCTCAAAGGAGAAACACAACCCACTGGACCATGACATAATCAAACTGATTTGTATATGACTGTCCTCTCTTTAGAATCGCACAGTGGGTACACTAGGCACAGTGGGTAAAAAAACACAATGGACAGTAAAGCCAGGTGAGAATAATTCAAGCATTGCCTCCATTACCTCGCTGGTTGTTGCAATAGACATCCAGAATGTGACAGGTATGCCTAAGTGTGAATCCTGTGCTCACTGTGCCACACGACTCAAGCTATGCCACTTTGACGAGGTCTCCGTAGGCTGAAACTAGTTTGTGTGCTCATGTTCTTTCCAGGTAATTTGGTGTTGAAAGTTCATATGGATATAGGACTAAGACTGATTTACATATGGCTGGTTTTAGTCTAGAGTGGCACAGTTAGAGAAAAACTGTGGAATGGAATTTGGCCCTTAGAGATCAACAATGGCTAAGATTAATTCAAGCATTCCTTGCATGACTATTTTGCTTTTTCAAGAGAAGTCTTTAAGTGCTACTTAGAAGCTCCTGAGAATTTATAGATCATTTCAGTAAAACAATGCGTGTACGACATAAAGAAGTGAATGTGTGATGAATTTTGAAAGATTCTTGATAATCACTCTAAACTCATCATGGGACCTGCAGAGTACATTTCAACACCCAGCTAATATACCTGGGCATTTCTGACTTTTGCTTCCTACATTGCATTACCACCAAGTACTACGACCCAGGACAGAGTTCTCTTCCAAGGGAATCCTCATCAAAGTCATAAGCCCAGAATATTCTTGCCTAAGTGGGAGGACCCCGGAACACATATCACATATAATATACATATTTATTTATCAAAAAGAAAAGGAATGTACATAGTCAGTCATTTGTCATTTGTTCTTGCACCTAAGATGTAAATAAATATATTAAACTTGCTGGTAATGTAAAGACTGTGCCGTCTCTTTCCTTTTCTGCTAGTGAGTTGACTTGAGATGCCCTCATGGATGCTGGAATCTTTAGGGGTGTTTTGATATATCTTAATATATTTATTACATCTTAGGTGCAAGAACAATGGACCTACATGTTTCGGCATTAGCCTTAGAAAGGTATAGAGTCTCATGGTTCAGAGTGTCAATTTAAAGGAACAATCCTTTTTCCATCACCAATAAATACCATTTTATTTTTGTAGATACAAGCTTTCATTTCACATCGGCATCTCTATAAGGGGTATTTCTTAAAGATTTAAGGTTTATATCATATGTTTTGCTTTTTATCACATATCTGTAAAGTACCATTTGGTCCTTTTCAGGCAACTTTTCTCACAACCATGTACAAAAATCCCAGCCAATTTCGGTACAGTACGAATACTATATTCTTACTCACATGTGGGAATTGCATTGTGTACAAATTACTATTTACACACAGAGTGCGCTGGGAAGGGTGAACCCGCACCATGGTCCACATGCCATGTTGAACCGCAGTGTAGGCACACTCAACCCATGTACTCAACTTATACAATCAATCAATCAATCAATCATGCCATTTGTATAGCGCACTACTCACCCGGGAGGGTCTCAAGGCGCTTGGGGGGAGGGGTATGCTACTGCACGAACAGCCAGGTCTTGAGTTGTTTCCTGAAGGCGAGATGGTCCTGGGTCAGCCGAAGGTGGATGGGGAGGGAGTTCCAAGTCTTGGCAGCCAGGTAAGAGAAGGATCTTCCTCCGGCGGTGGCTCTTCGGATGCGTGGTACATACCCATGTACTCAACTTACACATACCTTGTTCAAAGAAATTTGAAAACAGATCTTCATATCAAAGAATGCAAATATATCTAAGCGCGTACAAATATATATAAATATATATATTTTTTTATATATATTTATGCAGCCTAACTTAAGGCTAAGAAATACCACATTCACATTGAGTTTTTATGTAATGAACCTCTCACCAGACTCAAACCTTTCTGTATAGCAGAAAAAGAATGGATACTTTGCAAAGCACAGTCTTTAATGAATGAAAAGTGCAAGGAAATGCAAAGGCATTGTTAGACAATAGGCTGCATTCAAAGCATATCAAGCAAATACTGGCACCTTGCCTTTAAGATCTCCAGGACCTCCAGTATCCCATCATTCCCCATAGGTGACAGTTAGGTCAGTACTTTTTTATGGTGACATGAAGAAATAGAACAAAGATGTGTATGAACTGCTGCATGCGAGATTCATCCGCGGAGATGGACGGGTTGCTTATATCTTTGATGAGGTTTCCCCTGGAAGAAAACTAGGATTACAGGTAAGTAACTTATTCTCCTCTTCCAGGGGATACTCATCAATAGTCATATGCACTGACTAAAGTAGCAAGCCCATCCCACACATCTGAGCAAACTCAAGCAGCTGTAATATCATCCTCCAAATATATTTCTTAAGGAGACTTACCCTACTTAGGTGTCTGTCTGAGTGTCTAAATCTAGACAGAAATGCCTTGTGAAAGTATGCACTGATCTCCAATTAGCAGCTTGTCAAATTTCAGAGATGGGTTATTTTCTTAGTAGGGCCGCTGCTGCCGCCTTGCCACTTGTAGAGTGGGCTTTGTGTCTGGAAGGTAATTGGTTGTTGGCTAACTGGTAGGTGAATAGAATACACAAAACTATCCATCAGGAAATGGTTTGCTTAGAGGAAGCAATGCTTGTCCTCATAGGCCCATAGTTAGCAACAGACGCGGCTAACACAGGAAAGAGCTTTGGGGTGGGGCTGGAGGGAAGTTGACAGATGGCAGGATAGGTAAAATGAAATATAATAAATAATTAAAGCCACTTACCTAGTACTGGCCGTCTGGCAGAGTCAACGACGCAGCAAGCTCAAGGTTAGTAGTTTTACTTATTTTTTTATTTCATTTTACCTATCCTGTCATCTGTCGACTCACCCCCACCCTACCACTCTTACCTGTGCCGGCTGCGCCTAGTTAACAAACAGATGGTTAGATTGGCTTATAGTCTTAGTCTTGTCTAAATAGAAATTAAGCACTTTTTTGAGATCCAATAAGTGTAAAGCTCTTTCAGCTGATGTGGAAGGATTAGGAAAGAACGTTGGGAGTGAAATGGTCTGGTTAATGTGGAAATCAGACACGATTTTCAGAAGAAAACTCAGATGAGTTCTCATTACTACTCTGTTAGCATGGGAAACCATGTAAGGCTCTTTTGCACAGAGAAACTGAATCTCACTGATCCTGCAAGCCAAAGTAATGTCTACTAGAAAGGCAGCCTTCCAGGTAAGGTGTTGTAAGGATGCCTTTTGTATATGTTTGAATGATCGACACATGAGTTTTGAAATGATCACATCTTGGCCCACATGCATCATTGTAGGAATTTGCGATTCCTAAATTGCGAAAATTAAGGAATCGCAATTTAGGAATTGCAAAATCCTATGCATCAAGAAATTGAAAAAGTTTTTCCGATTCCTTAATTTTCTTTATTTGCGATTCCTTAATTGCGAATCGCAATTAAGGAATCGCATTACATTGATTCCTATGGGCCTAGAGGCCCATAGGAATCAATGGGAAGGCATTCTCATTTTGCGAATTCGCAATTAAGGAATCGCAAAATGAAAATGCAAGGACCCCCCCCTGCACCCCTGAAATGTCACGTAAGTACATTTTACTCACACACATGTCCCAAGGGCATGTGTGTGTGTAAAATATAAGTTTAAAAAATGCACTTATGTGCATTTTTGAAACTTTTCGCAAATTACCACGAAGGTTTGCTTCATGGTAATTTTCCTCTTCCTAATTGCGAATTCGCAATTTAAAAAAAATCATGCATAGCATTTAAGAAATCGCAAATGTTGCGATTTCTTAAATGCTATAGCAATTTAGTAAATCGCAAAAAATTGCGATTTCTTAAATTGCGAAATATGAATAAAAAATTATGCATCCCAAAAAATGTTTTTGCATTCGCAAACGGCCGATTTCTGCGATTCGCACCGTTTGCGAATGCAAAAACCAATGATGCATGTGCCCCTTTGTTCCTTAAGGTGGAGAGGGAGAACGTACAGATGGGAAGACCTGCTTCAACCCCTCTAGGAAGTCCTTTACTATAGGCACTTGGAAGAAAGACATCTGTGTAGGAGACTGTCTATAAGCAGTAATCAGTGCAAGAGTTACCCTAATAGAGAACAACTGCAGACCAGAGTTGGCTAAGTGGAACAGATAAGGTAATATTACATCCTCCTGCCCGAGAATTGGATGCAGTTGAATTTGAACACGCCACATGTAAAACCTTTTTCATTTGAAAGTGTAGGAGTGTCTGATTGATGGCCTTTTAAACTCCTTGAGAATGTTCATGCATTCCTGTGAAAGGCCTAAGTGTCCATACAGGAGTAGTTTAGGAGCCATGCTGTCAAGCTCAGCCAGGGAAGGTTGGGATGGAAAATCCTCCCTCCGAGCTTGTAGAGATCGGATCTGTATGGCAGCCTCCTGTGTGATCTTTCGGACAGGTAGAGGCGGTCACCACTGGCGAGGCCATTCCAGAGCTATTAGGAATATTCTGGTCCAGGCTTGGTATAGTTTGTTGATGACTAATAGGAGCAACCGAATGGAGGAAACACGTAAAGAAATGTCCCAGACCAGTCTATCAAAAGGGCATTCATCTTTGTTCCTGGTCGGTAGAACCTGGATGAGAAGTATGGCCATTTTTTGTTGCTTTCATTTGCAAACAGTTTAAAGAGACAAGGGAACCCAAAGGTAATACACTAGGGACCTTGGGCGTTAGATTGTTACTAAAGACAAGGGTTCCTAGAACATGAGAAATCAGGATCGCTCAATATGTCTGGTTCTGCAGTGATCGCTCAAGATCACCGCAGAACCAGACATATTGAGCGATCCTGCTTTCGGCATTATCCCAAAGTTGCCGCATTCACCATCCGCGACGGCAAACAATTCCTGAGCTTGAGAAGTGCAAACCCGTTATTCCCTGGGTCCACATCCCGCTCGGGTTTGACTGTATCCCCAGTCTACCTAGGAGCATATTGCTCCTGACCTTGCTTCGGCAATTGTATAATTTCCAAGACAAACATGGTTTATAATATTGTCCTGAAGATGATGCCACATATCTGAGTTTTGGCATTGAAACGTCGACACCCCTGTACCATATGTTTTCTAAATACTTACAATGTATTGCACAATGGTACCTTGAAATAATTAAGTCTGTACACTGAATACTAGTAAACAGACCGCCTCGTTCGCTCTTGCCTAAAAATTGTTGTTCTGTCTTATTCTATGTGGGTCACAGGCTGTGCCCCTTGATATTACTCTTGATTCGTTGTTATTGTTTACATTTTGAAAAAAAAATTCCTGTCCGGCTGGACAAAGAACATATTGGCTATTCAGCATATGTTGATTCTCACCCTGATTTCTCATGTTCTAGGGACCCTGTCTTCATTTGCAAACAGGCCTATTTGCAAATGTCCCCATTTCAAAAAATATCTTGCACGAAGGGGCGTGTTTAGAGCAAACCTTCCTAATACTGAATCAGATTGGTGTATATTAATGTTTTGCGATCAAATTCCAGTTGCAAAATATTCTTCTTTTACCACCTCCTCAAATGAGGAGCGAAGCCATTTGCAAACAAAATGTGTCCTCAAAGTACCTCTTCCCCTTTGTGAATGCTGACAAAAAATTTTTTCAAGAGAAGGCAGTGGTTCCTTGGACTCTTCAAAATGAAACTCACACTTTAAATATTTTTTCAAATGCATCCCATTTTCTTTTAATTGAAAATTACTTTATTTAAAAGCAATCATAAACAAGTCTGTCTGTACACCTCAGCAGCTCACCATCCCAGTGATGGCTGCAATTCCTAGTGGGTCACAATTTTCAACCTACCTCATTAATACTTATGAGGTATGTTGAATTGCAACCAAGTAGGAATGGTTGTATGCTGTAAATCCCCAACCACGCTTGCCTGAACAGCGCGGTCTTATCAATGACTGCGTCTTAACCACACATGCCTTTACAACAAATTTTGTTGTGATGGCATACTTAGTAAAGGCATGTGCGTGGTTAAGGTTCTGCCCTAGCCTCCACCCTGAGCCCTAAAACCCAGCAATCTGCCCTGAGTACATCCCCCACCCCAGCCCTAAAAACACTGCTGCCTTTCCATGACCTTAATTCTAAAACCTGGCCCCCAACCTTGAAATTGACCCTGACCCCCCTGCCCTGATCCCTAAAACCGTATCCCAGCCATTACAAAAGTACCCTATCCCCCGTCCTGAAGCCATAAAACACTGCCCTGCAAACTACCCAGTCCCCCACCCTGAGCCCTAAAACTGCCCTCCCAGCCCTATAAAGTACTCTGACCACCCGCCCTGAGCCCTAAAACCTTAAAAAGTTCCTTGACCCTAAAACGCCTAAATAAAAAAGCCGTTCCTCGTCCGGGCAGGAAGTCACCTCCGACCTTCCGCCCAGTCTGCAACACCTCTTAACCTTCGCTCTGAGTCTAGAGCGCTAATTACCACTAACAGCTAAACCACGCATATGCGTGGTAAAGGCATATTCGTGGTTTGGACATGCGTGGTTCTGCCTGAACTGTTTAGCCACAAGTAGTTTAGGCTGTGTGGTTAAGGCTGTTTCCCACTAGGCTTCAGTCATTTGCGTATCGACCTATGAGTGCATAGGTTGGTTTGCTTCTTCATGTGAAAATCAGGACTAGGAGGGTAAATTATTTGGGGGTGGAGTCCGCAGAAAAAGGGCTAATTAGACAATCAATACAAGAACTGGTGGTGTAGCTGTTAACTCATGTCACAGAAGAATTGCACCTGTAATCAACTTTATTACACACCACAGAGCCTAAAAACGCTTCTATAAGGTATTTGGACTGATGTTTTTAGTAGCAATATACCTCTGGGTATATAGCGCCATACTCTATGCTTCTGTCTAGAGTTGGAGCATTATTGGTAGACTATTTTCTTGGAATTAGGTAAAGTATGTACAATAAACACTGCCAGTCATCAGATGACCAATTTTTGGTGACAGCTGATCTGTAATTTTGAAGTCTAAGCCTTTCTTCTTTTGAGCCCAGAAATGTGGAGCTTGGCAACTGACTCTGTGCAGTGTGTCATGGTGTGTCTCTTTTATTGTCCCTGGACATGGTCATTGTGTGTGAGGGGTATTGGCATATATGCCGAGAGGTACTCTGTGTGTAGCCCATGGTTTGTACTGTGCTCCAAAGGGATTGAGATAGTCAGTGATTATTCTGTTCCTCTTTCCTTCCCATACCCTTGCACTCGTCTCTACCTTTGCACCTCACTGTATCAGCCTCTGTAAGCCAGGAGTTGTGCATCTGGTCTTGAATATTAATGAATCTCCTTCAATGAAGTAGGACTATTTTTGTGTGTGCACCTTGGCTGGATCAAGCCAGATGTTTCCGGTCAGTTTTTGGCCAGTGGCGGCTCCTCCACTATGGCAAAGGAGCATCGCCTCAATGCTTTCAAGCAGTGTGAGAAGCAAAATCATAAAATTATAATAAATTTCACTTATGATCATTTTATTTATTTTAGGCTGCTTTGCGGGCAGGTGGGTGGGCACTGCTGCTCTGTGAGCAGCACAGTGGAGGAGTGGTTTTCCCACTCCTTAGTGCGCAAAGTCTGTTTGGTCGGCCCTCTCAGGCCGCCCAAACCAGTCATGCGCTCTTTCCTCTTTTTCATGCAGGTTGAATTACAGCCTGCATGGAGAACATGCCCACCCCTCCAGCCCCTGGCTGAGTGCCGTGTCATAGGCGCTCAGACCAATCACAGCACTGCATTGCAGGCTGCCTGCTTCCTGTTCCTGTTCCTGTGATGGAAGCAGGGGAGCAGAGAAGACATGGGACCCGGCAGGGGCAAGACAGGTGATTTTTTTCCTCACTTCCCTCTGCAATTGCGACTTCCCGCGCAACACGCAACCCCCGTACCCGTCCACCTGCGAGCCATGCCGACCACGACTGCTTTTGGCCTGAAACAGAGACACCTAAACAAAGGACTTCCACCACTAGCACATCTGTTGCTACACACCTTCTCAAGTGAGGAGGGCTGCCTACCTGCGGGCACTATTCTGTGGGCTGCTTAAGCAAGGAAGAGTAAATTTAGCAACAGCAAGTGATTGACTGCAGGAGCATCTGAGCCAGTCACACAAACCCAGTAGAGGTTACAAGATGCTTGTCATCACCACAGCATCCAGATTGACGTCACTTTTCAGGACATTGGGTTTTGGATAGCTAATTTGCACCTTCAGCAATATGTGCTTGGTGCGGACTGAATACCTACAAAGGTTCAAGTGCAGCTAAATCGGAGTCACCCGTCAACCCATAGTTTAGTTTAATAGTTTATAGAGCGTTCACATCACCCTGGGGCATCACGGCTCTATCCAGATAGACGTATAACCTAGAGGTAGAGAGATGAAGGAGGTAGACTAGCCAAAAATTAAAACAGATACACCTTCAACTGTTTTCTAAAAACATTATAACTTGTTGTTTTCCGTAATTCCAGTGGGAGTTGGTTCCAGTACTTTGGTGCCAAGAAAGAAAATGCTTTGCCTCCCATCCAGACCAGGCGCATTTGAGGAATCTGGAGCAAGTCCTGGGCCCTAGATCTAAGGTTCCTGCTAGGAATATATTTTTACGTGATTTATTCCGTAAGTACACAGGGCCAATGTCGTTAACTGCCTTATACGTTAAGCAGCAGATCTTAAAGAATGATTTTTTTTTTACTGTCAGCCAATGCAGCTTCTTCAAGAGCGGGGCTGAGGGTGAACCTGCCAGTTGATTAAGGTTCATTCTAGCGGCAGTATTCTGCACCACCTGCAGTTTGGCCGGCAGAGTCTCTCTGACTTCCGCCAGTAGGGCATTACCATAATCCAAGCGAGAAGTGACCATTGATTGTACTAGAGTTCTCCGATGGGAGACGGGAATGTAGGGTAATATTTTCCTCACATCCATCTCCAGAACTGTTCCGGACGTGACAGGCAGAAATGCAAGTTCACCTTTTATCTTCAAGGAGGTCCCTGCACTAGCCACATGATAGGATTGAACCAGCGTCAGAAAGCTTGGCTGCCTGCCCGGGAGGATCAGGGAACTATCCAGGACCGAGGATAAGAACTGTTATTACTGAAGTCTGAAGAAGGGAGAGGCATACCCAGAACATGCCCGAGTCAGCATGCAGCTACAGGCCCAGCTCCATGTGCTGCCGTGAGGCCATGTATTTGTAACACATCACCGGAAAAGCTCGTCAAATCGTCCTCCGCGCCACAGTGTCACACTTAACTGCTGCTCCTGCATCTTGGCCACAAGTGCTGAAAGCCTCGTGGACTCCACCAAAGACATCACTGCAGCAGCTTGCACGATGAAACAAAGTAAAGCATTCAAACCGATCTGTCTGACATGCAGCGCACAACATACACTGCCTGGCTGTTTTTTGTTAGGAGTGCATGGGCATACCGATAATACTGTTTTCTAAGACCTATATTTAATAAGCACTTCAACTTTACTTGAATGTAAGACATTTGTTTTTAGAAAAGATGAAACACAAACTGAACAGTATTTTGTATTGCTTTTTGTCACTGATCTAACTATTTCTAGCATTCTAGTCCACTCCTTCCCCTAAGAGAAGCCTTCTCGGCCCCTTCAAAATAAAATCCTTAAAAAGGAGGTATTTGGCATCCTTCTTCAATAACATCTAGATGCGGCGGCTCCAGGTGCAACGGGTTCGTAATAAGCATTGTCCAGCTCTTCTTGAGGGTATTTGGCCCCAGAACACTGGACATTAGTTTCTATTAATGCATTAATATACCCTTTCATTACCTATACTTCATGCATATGCCTGCAATGATGTGATTGAACCACGGAGTCAATATTTATGAACAGTACAGAAGTGCCAAGGACAGTAGTTCCCTTCTGTCCAAGACGCTTGCTTCTAGTGTGATACCGTTCAGAACTTTATTCAGCTCAATTTGTAATTTGAGGCCACACATTTAAAACAAAAATGGCGCCAGACTATAGTTGAGCGCTAAATTCAGACACTGCATTTCCAAATCTCCAGCTTGGAACCGAATGCCTCCTACTTTCTTTATATGCTATACACTTCGAAATAAATGACCACTAGAGCTTTTAAAAAATATTTTTTTCGGGACTGTGTTTGAACGAGGAAGTAGAAATGCAAAGCACCCTTCCTCGTGTATTCCAAAAACAAGAAAACTCATCATTCATAGGCCAAGCTCGTGGCTGCGTCTCTTTTAAAGGGCCCCTCTTTTGAAGGCGCTCCATGCTGAGCTTCAGAAGCGCAGCAGAACGCCGAGCCTTTCTTCAGATGGCGTCTGCGATGCATGTATTCATGTAATTCAAAACATTTTAGAAATGGGTAAACCAGGTACTTAAAATCCCGGTGTGCTGCGGAGAATAATGAACTGTACGTCTTGTCTAAGAAAGTCATTTGCAAAGGTGAAGGAATAACCTTCACAAAATCGCAGGCAGCATCGTCAGGAGCTATTTGACAGGTGCAGCTTCCATCCATCTAATTTTATGATGAATTATTGTAGAACGAGCGAGTCCTGCTTAGATTGTATGTTATAACATTTGATCTCCTTGCACTTGAAAAACTGTGTCAGACAGACATGTTAATCAAAGAACATCAGTGCTGACCTGAGGCAAAGTCAAATTTTGCATTCACCAAGGAGGCCAATTACATATCCTGGACTTGCAGGCTCATAGATTGGTCCAAAAAACAAAATGAGCGAGGATGGCTCTCAGTAAAAGGTGGATTGTGTTGTTCACATAGGTTCATAACTGTTGATGTGGGATAGCATTGTGTGTCTTTCTGATCAGACTAACTTTTAAGCACCAAACGGGCAAGTAAAAAATCATTAAAGAACTACAACAGCAGCGAGAGGGTGTGTGTGTGTGGGGGAGGGGGGGGGAGGGGTATTGTAGAAGTGAGCATCAGTGACATTGTTGCCCACAAGAGAAAGCCACATTGCTGTTTTGTAACTCGATTGAATCGGGTGTATTTCTACACGATCTGACCGCCCACCCGCCCCCCCTTCAAGAGTTACAGATACTAGAGGTATTGATACATCTGGGAGGGCCAGCAATACTAATGATTTTGTGATTTTGGGGAATAGCTTACAGGTGTTGGCCTTTCCACACTGATTCCGTCATATTTGTGCCCAATATTTCACACTGATATTTGTGCTGCTGCCAAAAGTAGCGACCATCTCTGGGTAAAACACCATTGGGGCTTTCATAAAGGTAACTTACACTTGAGAGTAATTTCCATATATAGTTCACTCTTAAATGTTTGAGTAGCTTTACTGTTTTTGGGTATTGACAAAATCTGAATGTAAAGTTACTAGAAAGTGTAGATTTATGTGTCTCCACCCTCTCAGTTTAGGAGGAAGTGACTCAGAATGTTTGTAATTTACAACCATATTGTTACTACCTATAACTCACAACTGTATTTATGTCTGGCAGGACATCTATATTCAGGGAAAAGACTGGGTCGCAAGGACGGAGACACTGCATGGTAGTGAATAGGAGTCTTCCGTACATGTGGCAGATTCTTCATACATGGAGCAGCGACCTCCATTTGGCAGTGCTAGACCTGGCTTTTCCAGCAGGTTTACCCCCAGACTTGTTACTTTTTGGCCTCCTGTTATTGATTCTGTTTATGTTGCTTTTAGGACTTTGGGCACTTTACCACTGCTGATCAGTTCTAAAGTGCATATGCTCTCTGTGTAAATTATCATTATGGATTGGTGTTTCCATGATTGGCTTATTTGATTTACTACTAAGACCTTAGTACAGTGCACTGTATGTGTCCAGGGCCTGCAAATCAAATGCTGTTAGTGGGCCTGCATAAAGGTACTATGGGGGTACCCAGTGTCCCTCAGAAACTACGTAAGTATAAGTAAAGTTCAGTGGTTCTGTTGGGGGAAACACAATTACATTGCAAATGACGATGAATCTTGATACCAATAATTTTGAAATAAAAAGAACATTTCAATAACATACATACCCAACCTGCTCCATTAGAAGAACAGGCGCAACATCCAGAACATACTGTGTCAGCCTTTCATGATTAACAAGTATTGCTATTGATGGAGCGAGATAGAAAACAAAATTTTGTTTAAATTCGCAAAGTCACATTTCCATAACATGAATAAAATTATTAATGATTTGTGATATGTCGTGCTAATACAACTTAGATTAAACTTTACACGTGGGGGGACTAACATGTGTGCTCATAAACGTGCATAAATGTTGCATCTTTCTGTTTGTGCAAATTAATAAAATAATTTATTGTTTTCGTTTTTGTCATTACTAACTGCTGCAAACTTAAAAGAAGCATGTGCTTGTTTTGCTTTTCCTTGTCTGTGTGATGTCATTTCTACTATTCTAGGTGCATATGGGTCTCATTGAAAAACGGAGACTGGTAAATATAAACGCTGCTTTATTTGTTTGCATTAGCTAGGTAACATTTTGATTAATCGGGTGGGTTAATTAATTAGTAAACCATGGGGTGGATACAGAATATACTTTATTTCTTACATTAATACTTTTCTTGTGTTTGTTTTATACTAGAAAACATAAGTTGCCTGTTTTTGGGCCTAGTTATTTGAGCCGCAGAAAAAGAGCTGATCTATAATTCTGCAGAAAGTCACGAGACGCCCATTCTGAATTAAAACGATTATTGAAGCTGCATTCACAAAGCAAAAACTGATGAGCTGACATCATTCTGTCGGACATGGCCAAGGTCGAAAGTGAACTTTTTGTCAGTCCTTAACTTGGCATCCGCGGAAGTTGTACTGAAAGACTATGGAAGCTGCGAGGATGACTTAATACAAAGTTGCAATCGCAGGAAGCTTCTGGCTTCACGTGGAAGAGACAATGGTCTTTGTAAGACATGATTTTGTGGAACTTTTTAAGAATCGGGTGACATGTCACTTGTCACTCTTAGCCAATGGGACGTCGAGGATTTCTGAAAACTTTCCTTTGCTAGTTTAGTTAGCGTAGAAAGGTATAAAAAGTCATGCCCTTAGGGTTGGGCTGGCTGCTGCTTTCTGACTTTCCGATGAGGGTGATGTGCTGCTGGACTTTGCGTGGAGCACGTAAGAATCCTCAAAGATCTTTACTTTAATTTCTGTCTATTTAGCTCAGTTAGGGAAATAGGTTTTAGAAATGCTAAACTTTATATAATTTCTTTAAATTGATTCAATTGCTTAAATTGTATTTTTTCATATTTCTTACCATCATGCTTGCTTTATTGGAAATAAATTTCATTTATAAAACTTACAACATATATACCATAATTTAGAAAATAAATTCTTACTTTTGACAAACAAGCTGGTCTTGATTATTCAGAAGTGTAGGTTACCATTAGCTAGATCACGTCGCCTATGGTGGTCGTTTAAATGGTTGGGTTTTATTCTAATGACAATATTCTTTCTGCAAATGTATAAATATGTATATAGTTTGTAGATAATGTGTATATAGATTTATTCTGACCACCTGATTCAGTAGGCCCAAAATATATCAGGTTCATAAATGGGTCCATATTTAGTATAGAATTTTGTTTATAGGTTATGAAGCTGGGTAGCGTAGTTTATGATATATTTTCTATAGCCCGCTGGATCAATTCTCTGGTAGCAGAAATTGATGGTTGCTAAGAGGTAACCAAGGTAATATGTTGGTTGCTAAGGGTTACGTCATGGTATGGAAATAGGATCGATGTTTTAACACATGTTAAGTTCGTTTTTCGTGCCTATCTGTAAGCTATACCGGTATAGATTGTGTGGCGAGAAATTAGTCACGCAAGCCATCTGTTCAGTTTGTAGTGATATCGCCGAGTATCACAAGAGGTATCGCCGTGTACCATAGTGTTGTCGCCGAGCAGCACAGTTTTAGGGCTAGGTCTGAATCTTGTATAGTGAGGAATTTCTAAGAAATCAAAACAGCATGAGAATAGGGACAAAGCGCCTTCCATAAAACTCACTGTGATGAGAGTATTAGTTATATCCGAGCTTGAGTGAAGGGTAAAATTAACGTCGGTACATGATTATCTATAAACAGGTTAGAGTCCTGTACGGGTACATGTTTCATATCTATAAACAGGTGAGAGCCCTGTACGGATAACGTCGTTATTTTGCTAACGGTGCATGAATTCTATAAACAGGTGAGAGTCCTGTACGGATTTCATGTGTGTTTGAATTTAGGGAATTTTCCGTGTAAAAGTGCGAGTTTGAATTGTATTTTATGTTCAAGTGGAACTCTTAGAACTTTCACTTCGCGGTGGGTTCAGAGCAAAGCGAGTTCATAATTATACGTGTTAGAAGGGTGGGGTAAGGTTACTCTACTGACAATTGAATATTATCCTTAGTGTGAATAGCGCCGTCTATTCCGAAGTGTGGATACTTGAATGTATGTAAACTATCCTAAATAGTGAAACGAACAGATGTTGTCTTTATAGTCATTGTTAAGAATTAATTTACACTGAAAAGTGTCCTTAAAATGGCGCTGTGAAAAGATTTTGTGAAGGAGGGGTAAGCGCCAGGAGTGAGAAGCGAGAATCCGCAGCTGCTGTGTACGTCACAGAGCCGCGCTGGGATTGGGTGATCTACGTCACAAGCTGTATTCTGATTGGCTCCTGAGTCTCTGACAGCCTGTGAGCTGATTGGTCCTTCGGAAAATCTCCAAAATTATTGGTCGAGCTGAAAAGTGACGCAGCTCAACTGCCATTGGCCTGTTGGTGTGTTTCGCGCACGGATTGGTTGTTTTGCGGAACATCCCGGAAATATTTTACGAACGAATTTGTGAATTAAATTTAACTCTTAAAAATGAGTTATCATTTTAAACATGTTGAGAAAAAGACAACATTATTTCAGAAATTTAAGAATTTATTTTCACCTGACAAGAAAATCGAAACGCGAGGTGGTAAACTACTTCATAAGTATAAAACACCTGCAGCGTACATGGAAGGTGAATACGGATATCATACTGTCTTATGGTTCGACAGTTGGAAACGTTATACTAAAAACGACGGTGTTTTAGCTTGGCCTGATGATGGTTCATTTAATGTAAGAGTTTTAAGAAATTTACGAGAGAAAATGAATGCTCTTGTTCCAAAACCAAGACCAACTCAATTTGAAGCTTTAGTTGAGTGGGAAGACGAGATGTATCAGTTACAAAGAGAAGCTAGTGGAATTAAAAGACCTTCTAAAAATCCATCATGGAAAAGAGAAACTCATGAAGATAGATTGCGAATGTGGAGACAGGGAAACATGAGTGAAGGATTATATTTAATTCATGAAATGGTAATGGGTTCTCCTACAGAGAAATCTATGGAAAGTGAATCTGAGGATGCAGTTATGGAAGAAATATATACAACTGCTAGAAAGAAACAGCCTAATCAGCCTTTGAGACCTCCTAGATCATGGTCTACTCCGGTGGTTTCTACTGAAACTTCACCGAGTGCACCTCCAATTAGTGAAGCTCATAAACTTTATCCAAATAATAGTGAAATCACTGAAACTCCTAGAAGATCAGAATTCGAGAATGCTCGAAATGAAGGTAGACATTTTTCAATGACTCCAAGAGCAAGGGAACCTCCAAAAGATTATGCAAGAGAGACAAGAAATGTTGAGGATGTTGATTATAATGAATATTTAAGATCTAAAGAAGAATTAATTAAAAGAATGACAAAAGGCATGGAAGCTGTCACAGTTCCAGTAACAATAGGTCCTGTTCAGCCTGTATTTGATCAAAGAGATACAAACAAAAATGGATTAACTATTCCTTTAAATACAGAAACTCAAAAGGCTACTGAAAAATTTTATTCAGACTTGACTGAATTAAACACTTCTAGATCGAGAATGCCTGATTTAACTTTTAATGAGGACTTATCTCCAAAAACACCAATGGGTGCTATGTCAGATGTAGGAAGTCCTGAAGTTAGAGTAACCACACCAAAACTTGATGTGGCCAAATTAAAAGCTAATATTGAAGAATTAATAATTGGAACAATTGGCCCAGATAGTTTAAATTACTATCGGGATGATGAACTACTATTCATTTGCAAAAGTATTCAGTGGAAAACGAAAAATAAATATGATCAATTAGAGGATTTAGCTGCAGAACTTGAAATCGATGTAAGTAAACAAAAGAATTTTGCAAAGCATTACAGATTAGATTTTTCAGAAAGTGACATTGAGAGTTTGAACTCAATGGGAAGAATAGTTCACATTAAAGATTTGATTGTCTATATCAAAAAGTTAGGAGAACTGAACAAATGGAGAGTGAAATGGACCAAAAGGAAAGAAGATGAAAGATTGGAAAAATTGTCAAAACAATTTCCAATGAGAGAAGTTGCAGGTGGAGGATATGTTCATGTCCCATGGTCAAGACAAGACATTCTGTTATTCACAAATGACTTTCCAAAATTGAGGGAGAAACCAGTTGAGTGGTACAGGCAAGTCGATAGATTTATCAAAGTGTCAAAAGTTCTGTGGATTGATTTAGATGGATTTTTTGACATTGTAGTTCCATCTGATCTTTGGACAGAATGTAAAATATCTATTAGTTGGCCAAAAGCAGAACCTGAACGAATCAAAGAAACAGGTGCCCCAAATCCACTTGTAATGGATTTCTATGAGAAAGTAATTGTTTGGATGAAAAACAAAATTCCACCCAAAGAAGTTGATTGGGTTAAAATAGAAAGAACAGAACAGGAAACAAAAGAATCAGTTCATTCTTTTTATGAAAGACTATTGTTAATCTTTAAACAATACAGTGGTTATGAAAAATTAGATGAAAAAGACATGAGTCATTTTATCTATAGATTTGTTTATGGACTAAAACCTGAAATTGGAGAAATGATCAGAACTAGTATTGTCGGATGGCAAGCACTATCTGTAGATGATATTCTAAGAAAAGCAAAATATTGTAGCGATGAATTAGAAGTAAAACAGAAGAAGCTGAAGGAGAAAGCCATGTGGGCTCAGGTAAAGGTGGCTGAGCAACAGATTGCCAGCATGGGAAATAAGAACAGTAATTTTGTTCAAACTGGAAATACAAACCAGATACAAGGAAAGTTTAAAGGTAATAATTTCCCAAAGAAATTTAGCCCAAAGATAGAAGAGCTGAAACAAAGATTACCTTGTTTTAATTGTGGCGAAATTGGACATTGGAAGGACGAGTGTCCTCATCCTCCTAGAAACTCAAAAAATCCCTTATTGAATCCACAGATGCAGAATGGTGTTAACCTGCAGCAACAGCTACAGATGCAACAGGGGTTAAATGAATTTAATATTCAGCGACAGTTACAACAACAGCAACAACAACAGGTGAATAATCGTCAAGACCAATTGCCACAACCACCTTTTCCGAATTGTGGGGGAGTTCAAAAATATAATCCAAACGTGGGATTTCAGGGATGTGAACAGGTAATAAAACCACAAAAACAGCAAAAGCAGCAAAAGGTTCAAATGCAAAATGCTTCACAACAATTTTTATTAACAGAAAGTCAAGACAGTGATTCTGATGATTATTGCTGACGGTGCCCGAGAGAGGAGGAAGAGTGTGTTGTTGGAGCCACTCTTGAGGTTGACCAGTCTGGTCCTTATGTAAACGGGAAAGTTAATGATGTAGACATCACTTTTCTAGTGGACACTGGTGCTACCCGTTCTACTGTTAGATCAGTGGAAATTGAAAACCTACCTCTCTCTGGGGATACCATCCAAGTTGTGGGAGTAAGTAATCAGCAAATTAAAACAGACTTAACTGATCCAGTACCAGTTGAAATTGGAAATTACAGAGACAAACACAGATTTGTGGTTTGTAACAGTAGTCCAGTAAATCTATTAGGTAGAGACATCCTATGTAAAATGAATTGCAGAATATATTGTTCTCCTGAAGGAGTTGAGTTACAAACAATGGAGGAAGATGGTTTGTACAGAATGACAATGATGATGATGGAAGCAGAAGAAACAAAATTGTTTCCTGCATTTGAAGAAAAGGATTTACCTGAAGAGCTAAAGGAAACAGTGAAATCTGAAATATGGGATTTTACTGGGAATGAGATGGGTCTGATGAAAAACGTAGATCCTGTAAAAATTGCATTGAAACAGGGAATAGAATTTCCAAACACTCCACAGTATAAAATGAAAACAGAAACAATTGAAGGTATTACACCTATAATTGAAAAGTTAATCAAGCAAGGTGTATTAAAGGAAATGAAGAGTAGTTCTTGTAATTCACCAATTATGGGAGTTAAAAAGTCTAACGGAACATTTAGGATCGTACAAGATTTGAGAAAGGTTAATCAAATTGTCATTCCATGTTGTCCTGTGGTTCCAAATCCAGCAGTAATTCTATTTCAGATTCCACATGATGCTGAATGGTACACAGTCATTGACCTTTGCAATGCATTCTTTACTGTTCCCTTACACCCAGACAGTTATGAAATTTTTGCTTTCAGATTCCAAGGTAAGACCCTTGGATGGACAAGAATCCCTCAGGGCTATACAGAAAGTCCTTCAATCTTTAATGAATTGTTAAAAAGATCATTAGAAGATTTAGACTTACCAGGTAGGTCTACATTGGTGCAGTATATTGATGATTTGTTAATAGCTGCAAAAACAAGAGAAAATTGTGTAACAGACACAATAATTCTGTTAAATCGACTTGCAGAAGAAGGACATAAAGTGTCCCCAGCAAAACTACAGTTTTGCAAACAAGAAGTAAAATATCTTGGTCACAGAATTGCAAAAGGAAAAAGACAAGTAACAATAGAGAGAATAAAAATGATTCAAGCAATGTTACCGCCAAGAACACAAAGACAGGTCAGAATGTTCCTGGGAATGGTAGGTTACTGTCGACAATGGATAAGTGGATTTTCAGTAATTGCAAAACCACTACAAAGATTGACCAAATCAGATGTAAAAGATCCAATTATTCTCAATGATGCTGAGATGGAATCTTTTGAGAACCTGAAAAAGAGCTTATGCCAAGCTCCTGCTTTGGGTATGCCAAATTATGAGAAAGATTTTGAACTGTATTGCAGTGAGAGAGAAGGATGTGCATTATCTGTGTTAATTCAGAGACATGGAAATCTAAAGAAACCTATTGCATACTTCTCCGCAGTTCTTGATCCAATTGCAAAAGCATTACCAGGTTGTTTGAAAGCAGTTGCAGCTACAAGTATCAGCCTCGAACAAAGTGAAGGAATCATAATGGGATTTCCTGTAAAAGTTTTTGTGCCTCATTCAGTTGAAATATTACTGACAAGAGGTAAGACTCAACATTTAACAAGTAGCAGATTGACAAAGTATGAGAAAATAATACTGGGAGCAGATAATGTTTCGATTTCAAGATGTTTGAATCTGAATCCTTCTACATTACTGCCTGATTCTGAAATTGTTGATGATATTGAAACTGAACATGAATGTTTAGATGTCATGGAATTCTGCACAAAACCAAGAAAAGACATCAAAGACAGACCTTTGTCTGAATCGGATTTTGTCTACTTTGTAGATGGCTCATGCTTAAGATCCGAAGGAGGTGTCTTGAAAGCTTCATACTCAGTTTGTACAGTTGTAGATGTTGAAGAAGCATCATGTCTTGAAGGAGTTCGTTCAGCACAAGTGGCTGAATTGATTGCTTTAATTCGTGCATGTGAAATATCAAAAGATATTAGAGTTACCATCATTACTGATAGTCAGTATGGGTACGGAGTTGTGCATGATTATGGACAACTCTGGTCACAGAGAGGATACATGACATCAACAGGATCACCAATTAAAAATGCAGTTTTCATTAGAAGATTAATTGAAGCAATACAATTGCCAAAAGAAATTGCCATAGTCAAGTGTGCAGCGCACACTAGAGGAACTGATTATATTTCCAAGGGAAATGCCTTCGCAGACGAAACAGCAAAGTACTGCGCAAGGAAAAATTATTCATACAATCGGGAGAGGAGTAAAGAAACTGATTCAAATTCATTAATGCTAACAACTGTTGTAGAAACATGGCATGAGATTAGAGATTTACAAAACGAAGCAGATGATGAAGAAAAAGACCTATGGTTAAGATCAGATTGTAGACCACGTGAAGAAGATGGAGTGTGGGTTTACAAAGATGGCAGAATAGTCTTACCAAATTGCTTGATTGCTGACATGGCCAGATTATATCATGGTCCTGCACATTTAGGAAGAGATTCTATGGTCAGACTTTTTAGAGAAACATGGTTCAATACCAAATTTAGAACAATTGCAGAATCTTTTTGTCAAAGGTGTTTGTCATGCCAACAAATGAATCCAAACAGAAAATCAGTGGTGGGGACAGGAATAATTGGTCGAGAAGGTGGTCCCTTTACCAGGTTACAAATAGATTTCATTGAAATGCCCTTACACAACTGTTTGAAATATGTACTTGTAATTGTATGCTTATTCTCAAGATGGGTAGAGGCTTTCCCTACACGACATTGTGATTCAATTACAGTAGCAAAACTAATGCTCAGAGAAATCATCCCAAGGTACGGTTTTCCAGTCACTATTGAGAGTGATGGAGGAAGCCATTTTGATAACAAACTGTTGAAGTTAATTTGTGAAGCTTTGAGCATTGAGCAGAAAATACACTGTGCATACAGACCAGAGGCATCAGGTGTAGTTGAACAAATAAATGGAACTATCAAAAACAGAATTGGAAAAATGTGTCTAGAGACAGGTGTTAAGTGGACTGATGCTCTTCCACTTGTTTTGATGTCATTAAGAAGTACACCAGATAAAAAGACAGGTCTGAGTCCTCATGAAATTTTAATGGGAAGAGTTATGAGGCAAGCTTTTGTACCTGTAGGTAAACTGTTGAGCATAAATGACAGTGCAATTTTGGATTACTGTAAAAGGTTATCTGATATGGTAACTTCTGTGTCTAATCAGGTGGGAACTGAAGCTCAATCAAATGAAAAAGTTTTGACTCATGATCTGAGACCTGGCGATTGGGTCAGAACGAAAGTACATCGGAGGAGGAATTGTCTATCTCCTAGATGGCAGAAACCTAGGCAGGTAATCTTGATCACTACTAATGCTGTAAAGTGCAGAGGATTGAAGCGCTGGATTCATCCAAGTCATACTATTCCAGTACCAACTCCTGAGAGTTCTGATGTTGAAAGTGATACCACAGATGATTCTGATTCTGAAGCAGAAGACAGAACAGAAGGTGAAGTAATTCCAGATTCTGAAGATCGACAAGAAAGTCGACATCTGGAAACTGTGCCAGTGAATGGAAATCTGACAAGAAAAGACTTAGAAATAATTGAAATAGATTCTGAAGGTGAAGAGAATCTGTTAAAAGGAAAGATAACTGAGGATTCAGTTGTCTCTATTGAAGACAAAGAAGCTGAACCAAAAGAAGTTTCAGACCAGGAGAGTATCGAAAGGCAGAGAACAAGCTCTGAAGTAAGGAACAGAAATCCGAAATCTGGGAAGCTAGAGGTAATTGAAGAAGAAGAGGAGAACGAATTACCGAGTACCAGTGATGGAAGACAAAGTGAAGTTCCTGAAGGAGTGAAATTGCCGAATAGAGAAGTTCCTGAGTCAATTGAAATTTCAGACTACGAAACCGAAGAAAGTGACGTGGATGGTGGAAGTGAAAACGGAAAGAAAAGGACTTGGAAGTCAGAATCAAATAATTCTGAACCAAAGAAGAAGTACGTGAGAAAAGCAGACTACTGGCCTGGTGGAAGATTGAGAGTCAGATTGATCAAAAAGCCAATAGAACAAGTTGAAGAAATAAGTAGTCAAAAGAGTCCAGGAAAAGAAATTGGAGTTGGAAGAAAAATTGAAGTGATATCGAGAAAAGGGAAGAGAATAATTAGACCAAACCAGAAATACAAGTCTCCTGAGTGGACTTACTTAGTAATTCCACCTGTTATTGACATATATGATAGTAGTGAAGAAGAAAACGAAATCCAAGAAATTAGTGACAATGATTGAAGTACAAAATTATTAATTTGGCAAAAGGCTGAAGAAATCCTGTTAGTTGACACAAGGTCGAAGAAAAACTGTTTAGTACAAGAAAACTTATGTATGACATAAGGTCGAAGAAATCTTGTTTAGGGTTATAAAAGAAAAATATATTTTAAAAGGGGGGTGTATATAAATTTTAAAATTTATTTTTATTTTTATTTTAAGGCTAAAACTAACCTAAAAATGCCTTACGTTAAGGAGAGCACTTCAAAATGTTCTGTTTTTAAAAGATGCTGTAAGATGACTCTGGTATGTCTGCTCATTTTAGTTCTGCTCTGGTTGGTGCTAGCTGTGATTATACCTTTAGAAATGAATAGAGAATTACACAAAGTTAACATAACAAGCAAAGCTCTGGTTAGCCAAACTAAACATAGTGCATCTGCAAAAGTAATTGATCATCAGCCTAACATTCATCAAGATAAATCAATAGGTGATTTTTCAAGCAATACATTCACAAAGCTATTGAGTGAATATGTAAAGGTAATGGATGCAAAGGACTGTTATGTCTGTGTTAAATTACCTGCTTCTGTTTCTGAGGGAGTAACTTATAATATGCTTCCTCTCACTTATGCTGTAACATGTAGTGTATTAACTAGTTTATTTTATCAAACTGGTCGTTTAGAATATTACTATTCAAATTATGATGAGATTTTTGCTAATGTTAAGATTGATAATGTTTTAAATAAGCATAAGAAAGCAAAACAATTGAGAGAATATTTCCTTGTTACTAACAAACTCACTTATGAGTATGCTTATAAGAATAATCTAACATGTAAATTAAGTGCTGAAGGAAAGAAATTTTTGAATATGGTTGAGGAGAGAAGAGCAATTTATAAGAGAAATGAATTAGTCAAACAGACTAAGTCATCCTTCTGGCAAAAAGAGGATGAGAAATTAAATGGCAAAATGCTTGAAAATATTGCCATTCACATAGACAAACCTGTTAGTGGAAAGCTTTGCATTAGAAGAGATAATACACTTTTTGATAATTATTTTGTAGGTGCAAGTAACTGTGAAGATACTTATCAGATTATGGGAGGTTGGGGATTTAAAGGTGGAAAAGATCCTATCTTCCCTGGAATTTATTTTGTTTGTGGTGACAAAGCTTACTATAACCTTCCAGACCATTGGTATGGAACTTGTTATGTGGGAATTGTTTTTCCTAAAGTGTTTCATGTTGACAGAGATTCAGAAGGATTGTTTAAAATTCATAATTATGTAAATAGAGCTAAAAGAGAAACTTTTACTGAAGTTCTGGGAGACATTTTTCAAGCTGTAATACCTTTTGTTGGTATAACCCTAAATGCAGGGAGAATCAGAAAATTGTCCACTATAGTTGATAGATTATCAACTGACACTGCTGATGGGTTTCAATTAGTGAATGTTGAAGTTATTGCTATTAGATCCATGGTAATTCAAGATCGTCTTGCTTTAGACATACTCTTAGCAAAAGAGGGAGGAGTCTGTGGCATTTTACATGTCCAACATTGCTGTACATATATACCTGATGAAAGTAAGAATATTGAAATGTATATTAAGAATATTACACAAATGCATTCAGAGATAATTCCTTTAGAAGAAGAAGATTTTACTGGGAAACTTTCAAAAAGGTTTCAAGCAATTAAAAACTGGTTTCATAATATCGGAAGTTCAATTCTTGGCAAGATTTTGGCACCTTTGATTATAATAGTATTCATTTTTATTTTGACTAAAGTAGGTTGTTTGTTACATAAAAGAAAGAAACATTTGAAGGAAAAGAAGAGAATCTATAAACTCAGAAAAGAAGAGGAAAGGGAGATCGAGTTACAGGAGTTACATAGAGAGCGTCATGTTAATTGCAAAGATTATGCTGAAACAGACTTTTAGGTTTACTAATACAATTGAATTTGAATCGATTTCTTAAATTTTTAATTTACCAAAATTTTGAGTGCTGGTGTGGTGATTTGTTAATCACCAGATGAGGGAGTTGATGGAGCGAGATAGAAAACAAAATTTTGTTTAAACTCGCAAAGTCACATTTCCATAACATGAATAAAATTATTAATGATTTGTGATATGTCGTGCTAATACAACTTAGATTAAACTTTACACGTGGGGGGACTAACATGTGTGCTCATAAACGTGCATAAATGTTGCATCTTTCTGTTTGTGCAAATTAATAAAATAATTTATTGTTTTCGTTTTTGTCATTACTAACTGCTGCAAACTTAAAAGAAGCATGTGCTTGTTTTGCTTTTCCTTGTCTGTGTGATGTCATTTCTACTATTCTAGGTGCATATGGGTCTCATTGAAAAACGGAGACTGGTAAATATAAACGCTGCTTTATTTGTTTGCATTAGCTAGGTAACATTTTGATTAATCGGGTGGGTTAATTAATTAGTAAACCATGGGGTGGATACAGAATATACTTTATTTCTTACATTAATACTTTTCTTGTGTTTGTTTTATACTAGAAAACATAAGTTGCCTGTTTTTGGGCCTAGTTATTTGAGCCGCAGAAAAAGAGCTGATCTATAATTCTGCAGAAAGTCACGAGACGCCCATTCTGAATTAAAACGATTATTGAAGCTGCATTCACAAAGCAAAAACTGATGAGCTGACATCATTTTTTCGGACATGGCCAAGGTCGAAAGTGAACTTTTTGTCAGTCCTTAACTTGGCATCCGCGGAAGTTGTACTGAAAGACTATGGAAGCTGCGAGGATGACTTAATACAAAGTTGCAATCGCAGGAAGCTTCTGGCTTCACGTGGAAGAGACAATGGTCTTTGTAAGACATGATTTTGTGGAACTTTTTAAGAATCGGGTGACATGTCACTTGTCACTCTTAGCCAATGGGACGTCGAGGATTTCTGAAAACTTTCCTTTGCTAGTTTAGTTAGCGTAGAAAGGTATAAAAAGTCATGCCCTTAGGGTTGGGCTGGCTGCTGCTTTCTGACTTTCCGATGAGGGTGATGTGCTGCTGGACTTTGCGTGGAGCACGTAAGAATCCTCAAAGATCTTTACTTTAATTTCTGTCTATTTAGCTCAGTTAGGGAAATAGGTTTTAGAAATGCTAAACTTTATATAATTTCTTTAAATTGATTCAATTGCTTAAATTGTATTTTTTCATATTTCTTACCATCATGCTTGCTTTATTGGAAATAAATTTCATTTATAAAACTTACAACATATATACCATAATTTAGAAAATAAATTCTTACTTTTGACAAACAAGCTGGTCTTGATTATTCAGAAGTGTAGGTTACCATTAGCTAGATCACGTCGCCTATGGTGGTCGTTTAAATGGTTGGGTTTTATTCTAATGACAATATTCTTTCTGCAAATGTATAAATATGTATATAGTTTGTAGATAATGTGTATATAGATTTATTCTGACCACCTGATTCAGTAGGCCCAAAATATATCAGGTTCATAAATGGGTCCATATTTAGTATAGAATTTTGTTTATAGGTTATGAAGTTGGGTAGCGTAGTTTATGATATATTTTCTATAGCCCGCTGGATCACTATCCTTAACAGAGAATGAACCAATGAATATTGTACTGTTGAGGGAAGCACTAAATATTGCTGAAAATATGAACACTGACAGTGGCCTTAAGCAGCGCTCTAAGTTCATGCTACAAAACACAAATCAGATTATCAATTTGTTTAGGGAGAGAGTGACCAAATATCTATATGAATTACTAGAGTAACCAAACAGTAGACCAACTTGTTTTTTTTCTTCAGTTTTGCTGCGAATCTGCGGATCCATCGCCAAATTTTCAGCAAAATTGAAAACAATTTTTTTTTATTCCCAAGCTAGGTCCCTCTGAGACCTCAGCACCATATCTAGTGGGTCAGGGAATTCCTACCGTGCCCCCTTTTCTTTATTTTAAATGTTTTTTGTGGGACGCGGCTCAAGCTGAGTACCAAGATGGCTGCCAATACTTCAATCAGATTACCACACAGGGACTGTGGAATCAGTGGAGGATACGCTTCCCTATATATATATATATCATTTTTTTACCTTTAATACTGCTAAAACTAATGAAAAAATTTACACCAAATCACAAAAAGCTTGATCTTTAGAACAAAATCTACCTTTCGGGCTGTAGTTGTGTTCAAAGCCCCTATGGGAAAATGCATTCGAAAATGTGTTTTGGGACCCCCTTCTTCTCTGCCTCGCTTGACGGATCACCCCAAATCTTTCAGCACAGCAGCTGAACCGACTATCGTACAGTTTTGAAAATTTCATGAAGATTTGTTAAACCACGCCAAAGTTATTGCAAAAAATATATATTCTTGTGTGGAAGCTAGGTGCTACCTAAACCTACCTACAGGAGATCGTCAGCAGGTGATATATATTTATATTAGCCAGTGGCCATCGCTACTGGGTAGTTATAGTAAGGTCAGCAGTTCCATAGCAAAAGCAATTATTGTGCTGCTAATAACTTTGGTAACTCTTGACGAATCTCCGAAAAATTCCAAATAGGTACTACTTTTTGACGGGTTTGTACTTGGAAGGTTTCGGGGTGATCCATCAAGCAGGCTTAAAAAAAAAAGGGGGATCCCAAAACACAAAATCTCCATGCATTTTAAAGAGACTTCTTTCATAAGGGCTAGAGCAAAAACTGCAATGGAATTACACAAAATTTAGCAGGAAGCTAGATCTTGATCTGCAGATTGTGTGTTTTTGTGATTTGGAGTAAATCTATTCAGTATTTCTAAAGAAATTAAGGTATAAAAATATAGATATCTCTACGGTTCGGTCCGCAAGAGACTCTGATTGGCTGCCGGCATGAGATAAAATTATGCTGGTAGCCATTACAAGACTCGGGGGCTTAGTTCTCTGTCCTAAACTTTAAAAAAAGATATAGGGGGACAGAGTAGGGATTCCCTTTCCCCCAGGCCCAATGGGGAGACTCAGAGGGACCATTGTGGAGCACAAATAAAAACATTGTCTGTTTCTGCAGCAAAACTGTTGGACTCCTGCAGAATCAGAAAAGAAAATGGTGGATGGGGCGCCCATAATGTTTAATTAAGGGAAAGGGCGCATGGCCACCCCTCCCTAACCTGTATTCAGGCTCCAATACCCCTTCCTCCAGGGCCCCATTCATTAATATTGGTATGGCGCATGGCCCCCCTTCCCGAGGCATTATAGGCCGTAGGGAGCACAGCCCTAGGGCTACATTTAACAAGGTGACCTCAGGGAGACCACCTCTTGTGCTGAAATTCACACCTTTTGAGCTTAGAAAAAGCCCTGGGGACCCTGTCGCCTAGGGCTGCTAAATTTCTGAAAAGAAGGGCCAAGTGGCCCTCTCCCTGAGCACTTAATGGCCCAGGGGGCCCCCATCTCTGAGCTGGATCCTGGGGAGCCAAACCCTGGGACACAGATGTTTCCCTGCCCACACCAGGGTTGGCAGGGAAGTCTGCCAGGTGGGAGCATTTTTTAAATTGCTGCCATGTGGGACACAAACACAAATTCTGCTCCCAGTGGGCAAGAGCTTTGAAAATGCTCCTGACAGTTTTGCGCAGACTTTTGATCTGTTTCCCTGCCCACACTGATGTGGGAAGGAGTAAAATGTAGAGGGCCTTGATTAATGCAAAGCTTTGTGCGTAGAGACCTTGGCAGAAGGCCATCATGAAGTCTGGCTCACTTCCATTTTCTTTGTGGCCTGGTAATTGAACTTTTATTGTTGACAATATCCTTGAAGTACCAAAGCACCAACTGGCTTGGCTTGCACTTTCATGCTTTAGTTGCATTGTTGGTGTTCATGTGGTTCTCCAGAATGAGTTTAAGCTATTTAGAAGAAATTTGGCAGTAGATGTTAGTGTGGGGTTGACAAGCAAGGATACATTTATGTTTTCTATTGCCAATGGAGAAGTCCATGAGGGATATAAAAGTTTGTTAAATTGGCCTTTGAATGCTAATTGGACTCTGGGTAGTGTGATGGGAATGACCAGTTAGTTGGTCCAATCCAGAGGTATGGGTTGTTTACACTGTAAGGCTGGTGATGTTGAGAAGTTAAGCTAGAGGATGTGGATTTTAGAGTGTATTGGTTGGGTCAGATGCTATACACCATTTGTGCATCAATAAGGTCGAGGATGGTGTCCCTTGTGTTTTTAGTGATTAAGCTGTCTAGGAGGTTGAAGTTGTTCAGAAGGACAGTTTGGGTATTCAGAAGGCATGAGAGGTAGAGGAGAGTCAAGAATTCAGCTTAGGAAGTGCTTGATCTGACTGTGGATGAAGTGGAAGATGATGGTTTGAGGGTACAGTGGGATGCAGTGTAATTCCAGAGCTGATTTGTAATCCGTTACCTCTAAGATGATTTGGGCATTTCTTTAATATTTTTGTTTCTTTAGGGTTTTTTTATTTGATGCTTCTCTTGCATCTAAATCATCCCATAAAATCTTATTTGCTCCAAACTCTGCTACTTTCTTAAAATACACTCGTCACAACACTTTTATCCTCTTTCCATCATAAGCAGTATGTTCAGGCTCACTAACTGAAGACATTTATATGAAAAAGACATCTTGGTGGTAGGAGGTAGTTCGTATGTAAAACTTCCTGGAAAGGGCGGCATCCAGACAATCTAAAAATACCTCAGAGTTCCACGGTTATCACCTTTATTCATGAGGAGTCTGGGTAGGTCTAAAAAACACTAAGCTCAGTGGGTAGAAAGAGCGCAATGGCTCAAAACCCATCTGCTACTCACCAAAATGTTTCTTCCCTCAATAATTAGTCTAACTGGTCTGGGGCATTTGTCACTGCTAAAGGATCCCTACAAAAATATCCAATAGGCTTAACTTATCCTAACTGGTAATTCACAAACAACTTAGTCACCCCGGTCAGTTATACTTGGGTTTCTTTCCAAATGATTATTGTAGAAAACCTATTAGAAGAAAATATTAGAGAAAAATACAAATGTTTGTAAATGAGACACAGTGTAATTCTTCTTACAGAATGATTATACAAAGAGAGGAAATATCTCAAATGATTTCCCGATGCTCACCTATGGTGAGCGATAACCACCCCACACATGTAGAATGGGCAAACATCCTTTACAAAGCAACTTTTACCACGCAGTGCCTTTACGACGCAACTTTTACAACGCAAACCATTACAACGCATTGCGCTGGGGGGCGCTCTAGGATAGGTAATAGGTTTAATTTACTATCCAACACCTTCCCTACTATCCACGGGGACTGGAGTTGGAATAGTAAATTAAACTATTCACTATCCAGTGCCCCAAAGCACTATGCGTTGTAAAAACCACGTTGTAAAGGCATGCGTGGTAAAAGCATGCGTTGTAATGTCATACATCCGCAGAATGGCACATTTGTGTCATTTTAAAATGCCTTAGGTCTATAGATGTGGAGGGCGGGAGGAGACAATGTCTCCACATGCATATAATGGGCCCTATTCACAAAGGTAAAGTGAGGCGAAAGTCTAACTTTATGACTTTTGGTATTCACAAAGGGGATTTACTACTCGTAAGTGCCCTTAGTGAATATAAAAAGTTGAACTTTGTGACTTTTGGTATTCACAAAGGGCATTTACGAGTAGTAATTGCTCTTTGTGAATAGCAAAAGTTGTAAAGTTAAACCTTCATTTCACTTTACCTTTGTGAATCAAGCCCAAAGAGCATCAGGATCCCTGATCTACTTCTTTCTTTATTGAACTCATCCAGTTGTGTCTATTCTCCTTTTTAACATTTCAAACGTATTGTGTATAACTATTTAAATAAAAAAATGTATGCCTTAACCTAGACTTTGGGGGATACCGGTAGGCTGGTCAGGGAGGTAGTGGTGTCCTTTGTAGTCAGACTCTGATATTTAGTCAAAGAAAAGGAGGGAAAGTAGTTTTTGGAAAGTGAATAGGGGCTTACACGGTGTAGCTGACAACCATTAGATATTTCTACAGATTTGGATAAAACCCTTTAGGAGCAATTTCTTGAGGTACATCCCCGGCTTGAACATTCAATTCAATGTTTTTTCTGCAAGGGATCTGGGGGTTTTTGTCAGTAGGTTCTATCTGAGGGCTTGATTACGAGTTTCGCGGACAGGGTTACTCCATCAGAAATGTGACTGATATCTCATCCACCAAATTACAATTCCATTATATCTAATGGAGCTTGTAATCCGGCGGATGGAGTTACGGCTGAATTCTTATCTAGATTTTCAAAAACCTTAGAATCCGCGGTCAACAGAATCTTTGTGTCTGCTAAGAAGTGTAAAGGGAAGATTTCCAAATTCATAACTTATGACAATTTTACTAATGGCCAAATCAATTCAATTTCAAAAGGACCACTGATTACGGAATAACATTTAAAAGATTTATTACAAATCCAAAAATAATTGGACACACAAACACCTAAGCAAGAGGTTCAGGAAATAAACCACTAATACAAACATGATCCTCCGCAAGAGTCTCAGACGACTCAAGATGTAAATCAGCGTAAGTTCCAGAAGCATCAGGCAAACAATTACAGTTCCTGCTTGAAGCCCCGACTGCATTTATTCAAAAGGAAAGAAAAGATTAGTCTGACCCTACACTAACTCCAAGGTGACATCCCTACTTAGCATCCCTTCCAGGCAAGAGAAAACAAGCATTTACAATGCAATAGGTCTCGTATTTGCGAGATTTTGAGAGCTACTGGCATTCTAAATGACAATGCCTTCAATTTATGTGTTTTGACAACCTGCAAGCGGTGCATAAAACACGCCCTTTCTACTTGTAGTCCTTGTTGACTTAACCCCTTCCACGCTGATGACGAGCTGGGCTCGTCATGAGGTAGCCTCCTGCTACACTGATGACGAGCCCAGCTCGTCACGTAAAATGCGGTTTCGCAAAACTCCGCGTACGAGCGAAATTCCGCCCGCACGCATGCGGTTAATAGCACCAAGAGATTTTGTTTTGGTAGTGTTTGTTAATGCTATACGAATGGTCATTTAAAAATAATTGCAATAATAAGGATTATAATTATTAATATGAAGGAGGCTCTTCCTGTACTGAGACTAATGGAAGCTTGCCTGCTACGGTTTGTGCTGCATCCTGGTGTGTGAGAGAAACAAGCAGTGCTGCTGTCAGTGCTGGAATATTCGACGTGAGGGAAGCTTGCACAGCTGCTGCCTGTGTTGTAACTGTTCTCTATGCAGGGGATGGTGTTGGGGAGGGGGGGAGTGTGTGTGTGTGTGCGCACCCGCCCTGCTGCTGCCTGTGCTGCACCTGTTATGCAAGGGATGCTTGCACTGATGCTGCCTGTGCTATATCTGTGCATGTGTGTGTGTGTATGTGTGAGAGAGAAGAAACAAGTAGAACTTCTGTCTGAGCTTTACATGTTTTATGTGTGAGGGAAGCTTGCACTGCTCCTCCCTGTGCTGTACCTGTTCCATGTGAGGGAAGCTTGCACTGCTGCTGCCTGTGCTGTACCTGCTCTGTGTGTGAGGGAAGCTTGCACTGCTCCTCCCTGTGCTGTACCTGTTCCGTGTGTGAGGGAAGCTTGCACTGCTGCTGCCTGAGCTGTACCTGCTCCATGTGAGAGGGAAGCTTGCACTGCTGCGGCCTGTGCTGTGCCTGCTCCGTGTGTGAGGGAAGCTTGCACTGCTGCTGTCTGTGCTGTACCTGCTCTGTGTGTGAGGGAAGCTTGCACTGCTGCTGCCTGTGCTGTACCTGCTCTGTGTGTGAGGGAAGCTTGCACTGCTGCCGCCTGTGCTGTACCTGTTCTGTGTGTGAGGGAAGCTTGCACTGCTGCCGCCTGTGCTGTACCTGCTCTGTGTGTGAGGGAAGCTTGCACTGCTGCCGCCTGTGCTGTACCTGCTCTGTGTGTGAGGGAAGCTTGCACTGCTGCCGCCTGTGCTGTACCTGTTCTGTGTGTGAGGGAAGCTTGCACTGCTGCCGCCTGTGCTGTACCTGCTCTGTGTGTGAGGGAAGC